>NW_027507764.1:543501187-543538558 GCF_037356315.1 Lithobates pipiens
TTTAAAGAAGGCCTTAACCTGTGCTGGGCCTAGAGCAGAATCCAGTGCATGGCAGCAACATTACAGGACACCCAGGTACAGTTCTGTCTTTTCCAAGAAGTAAAGTGATCCAGAAGTTGCATTAGGAGTCACAGTGGCTATGGATCAACAGAAATCTTGAGATGTCCCTGCAGCCTTCTTTTTTGCTAGTGTCCTATCATCTTATCTCCTGAAGGTAACTGCACATAAACCAGTTGTGATGATTAACCACTTTCAGACGGGACCATTTTGCTGGTAAATGACCAGAGGTCTTTTTACAATTTGGCACTGCGCTGCTTTAACTGGTAATTGCGCGGTCATGCAATGTTGTACCCAAACAAAATTTGCGTCCTTTTCTTCCCACAAATAGAGCTTTCTTTTGATGGTATTTGATTGCCTCTGCGATTTTTATTTTTTGCGATATAAACGTAAAAAGACCGCAAATTTTGAAAAAAATGATATTTTCTACTTTTTGTTATTAGAAAAATCCAATAAACTCAATTTTAGTCATACATTTAGGCCAAAATGTATTCAGCCACATGTCTTTGGTAAAAAAAAAAGTCAATAATTGTATATTTATTGGTTTGCGCAAAAGTTGTCACATCTACAAACTAAGGTACGTTTTCTGGAATTTACGCAGCTTTTAGTTTACGACTGCCTATCTCATTTCTTGAGGTGCTAAAATGGCAGGGCAGTACAAAACCCCCCCAAATGACCCCATTTTGGAAAGTAGACCCCCTAAGGAAATTGATAAGTGGCATGTTGAGCCCATTGAATATTTTATTTTTTTGCCTCAAGCGATTGAATAATGACAAAAAAAAAATTTTTTTTTTTTTTACACAAAGTTGTCACTAAATGATATATTGCTCACGCATGCCATGGGCATATGTGAAATGACACCCAAAATAAAAATTCTGCTGCTTCTCCTGAGTACGGGGATACCACATATGTGGGACTTTTTGGGAGCCTAGCCACGTACGGGGCCCCGAAAACCAAGCACCGCCTTCAGGTTTTCTAAGGGCGTAAATATTTGACTTCACTCCTCACTACCTATTACAGTTTTGAAGGCCATAAAATGCCAAGATGGCACAAAACCCCCACAAATGACCCCATTTTAGAAAGTAGACACCCCAAGCTATGTGCTGAGAGGCATGTTGAGTCCATGGAATATTTTATATTTTGCCACAAGTTGCGGGAAAATTACAAACTTTTTTTTTTTCACAAAGTTGTCACTAAATGATATATTGCTCACGCATGCCATGGGCATATGTGAAATGACACCCCAAAATAAATTCTGCTGCTTCTCCTGAGTACGGGGATACCACATATGTGGGACTTTTTGGGAGCCTAGGCGCGTACGGGGCCCCGAAAACCAAGCACCGCCTTCAGGCTTTCTAAGGGCGTTACAGTTTTGAAGGCCATAAAATGCCAAGATGGCACAAACCCCCCCCCCCCCAAATGACCCCATTTTGGAAAGTAGACACCCCTAAATTTAGGGGTACACTAGTGAGACTAGGTAATAAATGGCGGGTGCCCTGAAACTATAAAAAAATAACTAACCAACCAGCGTCACCTGTAACAGTTATATGGTGATCACTGGTGAAAGGGTTAACTAGGGGGCAATCAGGGGGCTTTATGCGGTAGTATATGGGGGTCCCTGGCGCTATAAAAAGCTGCGGCGAAACCTAAATACCTACCTGCCTAACTAGCGTCACCTGTGACACTAATACAGTGATCAGAAAAATGATCGCTTATTAGGCTGGGTTCACACAGGAGCGATGTGGGAACGCCACGAATGCGCGGCGGGTTCCCGCATCGCATGCCTCCCGGCGGCAGTTCACACTGCCCTATGCGAACTGCTGGGAGTGTCAGTGAAATGTTAATGACACCCCCAGATCAGTTCGCATATCGCAGTGCGATCTGCAAACTCGGATCGCATGGTGTGAACACCCATGCGATCCGATTCTGCTGCGGACCAAAAAAGGGTCCCGTGCGAATTTGCAGCGGGTGCGGCGAATGGCTGAACTCGAATCGCACAGAGATCGGATGTGATTTGCACTGCAGTGCGAATCACATTCGTTCTCAAACCGCTGCAATGTGAACCCAGCCTTAGTGACACTGGCGACGGGGGGTGATCACGGGGTTAAACCTTGATTGCAGGGGTTAGGGGGGTACATTAGAACTAAAGGGGGCTAACCCTAACTGCCCTAACAGTTATTACAGTCACAAATGACACCAATGCAAAAAAAAAAAAAAAATGACATTGGTGTCACTGTGTAGTGTCGTGTTGGTGCAACTCACCTCGGTGTCGGAACGAAAAATACCGACACGGAGGAGAGATTACATCACTTCCTCTCCTGTGTTTACATTACAGGAGAGGAAGTGATGTCACGGAGCATTTTCATTCGTCGGGAGCGATCGCGAGGGGGTGGCCATGAATGAATGGCCGTCCCCTCGTCCGGGATCGCTCCCGAACGAATACCGACCGCCGCGGGCACCGGGCGGGGGCCCGATCGGGCCCCCGACCCGCGGGAAGGCAGGGACGTACATGTATGCCAATATGCCTGCCCGTGCCATTCCGTCGACGTACATCGTCGTGCGGCGGTCGGCAAGTGGTTAAAGAGCCTGCGCTCCATACTGTACAACTATAAAACTGTTTTTGCCTTTTAGTAATTACTGTTTTCACCTTGTTTTTATCCCTTTTCCCCATGTTAGTGCTGATGAACGCCAACAGCCTATTTTAACCACTTCCTGTCTGTATGGCCTATGATGGTGACCACAGTAAAAATGTGCAAATGTTTTATTAAAGCAAACCTTTCCAAAAAGAAACATAGGGCCACCATTGTTGAATTGCTTTAAGAAATGCTAGTTGCCTGGTTAAAATGATGCTCGAATGGCAATTTCAAAGCCCAAGAACAAGTCTGCAGGTCAGGAAAGCCAAAAGAAAGTCAAATGTCCCTACCTATATCAAGGGTCAGCATGACAGCCAGGTGACTAACAGAGTGATCATCACTGGTAGCCTGCAAATTTTAAACAAGTTTCCTTTTACAGTTCACCAACTGGCTTTATTACAGTACTCTTTAAATGAAACCTACCAGGATGAATATATATTCGCTACCATTGCCGACTTCCTAAGTAAACGGCAGGCTGTCTCTGACATCAGTCCTTTCTGTGTCAGGCCTAAACCACACATGTGGCAAAGACCTCGATCTGCATACTCCGTCAGCGGGGCAGTCCATGACTTGACATTAGCAATGACGGACCCTTGTTTTTCGCTCATTAAATCGCAGGCGCCAAATGACAGACAACATAAACAGTCCTGAATGTAAAGATCGGAGATGCCCATGTTACCACAGGGCTCCTTTTCCAGCAATTAAGATTTTCAATATCGAGGCCAAGTATTTACATTGCAGTAAAATGATTGCTTACTTTTGCACAGCAATAGTAATTTTACAGAACCTTTTCATGCAAAAAAAAAAAATAAAAGGATTAAATATGTACAAGAGGACCCATAACCAGGACAAGAGGTAGCAAGCGGCTGCATGACATCTCTCGTCTGACTGAGGCTCCAGTATATCGATCAGCAGAGCTGAACCTCCAGAGTGATTGACTTGCTTTTATTACTATGGCAATTAGAAAAGCAGAGCAACACCTTTTATTGGAGATGCAATAAAGTGAAGGCGCTCGGCCATGTAAGAGTTTCACCATGAACTAATGGCATAGCGTGCAGCCATTGTTACATGGCTCAGAGCCCTTGCTTTATTGTTGCTCAAGTACATGCTTGCCCATTGCGACACATGGCATGTCTCTCCAATATGTAAGCTGCAATCAGGATGTTCTGTGTGCCCACTTCTCCAACTGTGGGCATAAGCATGCATTCCCAGCCCATTTGAATATCCATATTCAAGTAATATTTAATAAAAAAAGACTGAGATGTGCAGGTGTGAAATGAACATCCAAGGACGACTGATTCTATCTCAGCAACTAGTTAGAATTTAAAAAGATGGAAAACCAATCAAATAAAAATGACAACCATCAAAATTTATATTTAAAGGGGTTGTTGTGAATTTGCTTGATTAGATATCGACTATTGTATCCTTTATCTATGAGCATTTTTTGATTTGTTTTAATTTATTTTTTTCTTCCTTTTATGCCATCAATGCTCCAAAGTGTGACATTTTTGTTACTGGTGTTGGAGTCTCCCTCCCAAGGATGCCAGAGGCAAGCTCTTCCTCTCAAAGCTTGCCTCTGTTCCCATTCACCTTTGGGAGTTCTCATTTCCGTGGTCAAGTATAACATTTTAGCAGTGAGAGCAGGAGACCCATAAACTGGCAAGGACACTTAGTTAATGACACACCGGAACCGTTTAAAGCAGGCGTCTCAAACTGGTGGCCCTCCAGCTGTTGCAAAACTTCAAGTCCCATCATGCCTCTGTCTGAGGGAGTCATGCTTGTAACTGTCAGCCTTGCAATGCCTCATGGGACTTGTAGTTTCCCAACAGCTGGAGGGCCACCAGTTTGAGAGCCCTGGTTTAAAGTGATATAAACAGTTTAGCCACTTTCAGCAGCTCATTTAATCACGGAGATCTTACAAATCTTACCTATATTCCAGTTTAAGTTCATGCCATGATCACTGCCCCAAGTTTCCTGTTTGAGTGGCTCTTTTCTCCTGCAGCATCCTATGGAGCCACCCTTACATGCAAGGGACTAGAGTTGCATCTCCATATATTGTGTGCAGCAATAGAAACACACAGCCCCATAGTTTAAGATGGCAAAACATTCCCCTGATCCTCCCTTTCTTCACGCTAACAGACTGACTGGAGACTGCACTGTCCAGTTAACCCTTTTCTAGGAGGTCCAAGGGAGGGAAGAAGCACTGAGAAAGCAGGAGCCAGCAGCATTGAACGTTGTAAACTGCAGGAACTGGGGTAAGAATTTTAACAAAACGCTTAAAGGGGAATGCTTATTTTATTGTGCTCAATTTATTTAAAGGTTACTGAGCCCACAACAGTAAAATCAGTCTGTACATACAGTAAATCATGTTTGTTATATTCACTGTGGAACCTAAGGTGTTAATCCTCTGCATTGTATAAAAAGGATATTTTATCCTGTCTTCTCCAATTCTCTTCTTCCATTGTCCTGATAGAACAGAGGCTAGGGGACAAGCCGCACATGCTCAGTTTGGTGTGTATTGCTAGAGAGTTTTTTTGTTCTTGTGATAGTGCATGTGATCAGCACAGGGTCAATCAGCACTGCCCAGACAGAGGGTCAGGGGTCCTGCAGCCTAATAGGACAGCCAGAGCTGAACGAAAAACTCCTACAAGCTTTACCAGACACTGATAGACTGCTATATACTGCTGATGAGAAAGGGTAATTTAGCTGCAACATTAAAATTATTGCATTTCCATGTTCTATGGGAGACCAGATAGAGAATGTAGGGTCCTGGGTTTAGTAACCCAAAAAAAAAAAAAAAAAAAAAGGACAGAGGGTTTAATATTACAACACCAGCAGCAAACAAAAGCTGAAGTTTTAGGTGGGCTGACCTTGTAAGAAAAGTGTACATCAAGTTTCCTGGATAAGGGGAACAGCAGAACAAGAGTCATGAAGCACAATACAAAAATGTATTTGGCAAACACAACATGCCTTGGCTTCTTCTGAGCTTCATATAAAAACATGTGGCCAGAAAGACCTGACAAAAATGACATTCATCCGCACTAATCCACATCTTTTTTCATAATTCCAGCAAAGAAAGGACAGTCTTTTTAGGCTCACTTAATAAATCACATAGCACGCTGGTGACGGCCAAGGGTTCTTCTTTTATTGCATTGTTGGTGACTGGGGGGGGGAAGAGGCTGTCTGCATGTTTCTCAAGGTGTGGTCTCCGCAGAACGCAATGAGTCCAGCATGCATCGCTCTCACTACACTCATCCAGACTGACACATGGTCTTTTCTTTAACACTTTTCATACCCGACATGTCAGATCAGCAGCACAAGACATTCACACCTGCCTGCAATCCCAACGACAAGCGCATGTGGGAGGATGTGTCTGATCCTGGCTGTTGGCAAACATTTGGTAATAGTAGACGTTCGGCAACAGTTACATACAGCTCTCGCTCCTTGGCCTAGCATGCGCTGCATAGCCACATACAACCATAAAGCAGATCTACTGTATATAATCTTCAGCCTGTCCTCTCTAGCAGGATTCACTGACCTGAGATGAGCATGCATTGCATTAGACATTTCACACTTTACTGCCTTCATGCTCGTTTCCGGTCAATAAGGACTAAAGCCAGGATTAGAATAACAGCCATGGAGTTCTCACTTTAAATATACAGCTCCCAGAATTATATCTTACAGATTTACTTTAAAGCAGAGTTTCGCCATAATTTACATCAACGGCTGTAATTATTGCCAATCGTTTCCCCATTAGCTTTCGGATCTTTTATTTATATTCCCCCCCCCCCCCCCCCACCCATCTACCTTTTGTTGCAGAAAAATGCTGCACTTTCATCCATCTTCGCCATGGCAAGGTATGTCATTTCCCTTTTCCCATAGGCTCCCAGGAGGGAATGGGCACCCTCCGCTGCTAGCAATGCATTACTTCCACACACCATTTAAAAAAAAAAAAAAAAAAAACACACACACACACACACACACACACACACACACACACACCAATTTAATTTATTTTTATCGGATTTTCTGTTGGAACCCTTTCACACTGGGGTATTTTTCAGGCGCTTTAGCATTTAAAAAAAAATAAATAAAAAAAAGGAGGTGCTGCGCTGGCAGGGCGTCAAAAAAAATCCTGCAAGCGGTTTCTTTGTAGCGCTACAAAGAAGCTGCTTGCAGGACTTTGACGCCCTGCCAGCGCAGCACCTCAGTGTGAAAGCACTCAGGCTTTCACATTGGGATTGCAGATGAGGCTTCTTTCAGGTGCTTTACAGACGCTTTTTTTTTTATTTAATTTTTTTAAGGTTAAAGCGCTTGAAAAAAGCCCCAGTGTGAAAGGGGTCCAACAGAAAATCGGACAAAAACAACAAAAACAACAAAAACAACAAAAACAACAAAAACAACAAAAACAACAAAAACAACAAAAACAACAAAAACAACAAAAACAACAAAAACAACAAAAACAACAAAAACAACAAAAACAACAAAAACAACAAAAACAACAAAAACAACAAAAACAACAAAAAAATGTTGTGGGTCTTTTTATTTTTATTTTTTTACACATTCATAGTCAGATTTTCCCTGGACCAACTTTACCTATAAATGTCAGTACCCAGTTATATTCTGTACATTTGGGAAATATTCCAGCCCTTTTTTTAAAGCAATCTACTGAGCTTGCTGGAACCACCTCTGCAGGGAGTCTATTCCACATTTTTACAGCCCTTACTGTGAAGAAACCTTTCCGTATTTGGAGATTAAATATTTTTTCCCCTAGACGTAAAGAGCGCCCCCTTGTCCTCTGTAAGGACCTTAAAGTGAATAACTCAACACCAAGTTTACTAAATGGACCTCATATATTTATACATGTTGAACATATCCCCCCTTAATCTCCTCATGTCTCCAACTAAACTCCTACCACTTCCATCAGCTCATAACCTTTTGTTCCTGCCCCACCCTATTAGATTGTAAGCTCTTCTGAGCAGGGCTTGGCATTGCATGCGACTGAGCTTATGATCTACCAAAACCCTCAGATCCTTCACCATTGATTCCCCCAGTCGTACTCCCCCTAGTATGTATGATGGATGCATATTCTTAGTCCTGCAAGTGCATAAGTTTACATTTATCAATATACCTCATTTGACACTTAGTTGTCCATTAGTAGTGCATTGAGGTCTGCTTGTAATTCGACTAATCAGTTAAGGACTGGCTCTCCAGCCTACTCCTTAACGAGAAGCTATTCACAGTTTAAGAAAAGAAGCTGAGTGTAAAGGTGATTGACTGGCCAAGCATGTCTCCAGACCTAAACCCTATTGAGCTTGTATGGGGAATCCTCAAATGGAAGGTGGAGGAGTGCAAGGTCTCCAACATGCACCAGCTCTGTGATGTCATCATGGAGGAGTGGAAGAGGACTCAAGCGGAAACCTGTGAAGCTCTGATGAACTTCATGCCCAAGAGGGTTGAGCCAGTGCTGGAAAATGATGGCCGCACAAAATATTGACACTTTGGGTCCAATTTTGGACATTTTCACTTAGGGGTGTACTCACTTTTGTTGCCAGCGGTTTAGACATTAATGGCTGTGTGTTGAGTTATTATTTAGAGACAGAAAATTTACACTGTTATACAAGCTGTGCACTCACTACTTTACATTGTAGCAAAGTGTCATTTCTTCAGTGTTGTCACATGAAAAGATATAATAAAATATTTACAAAAATGTGGGGGTGTACTCACTTTTGTGAGATACTGTATTGTCCAAGCATTCGGACATCACAACTTCCCAAATGAAATCTTTCTAAATTGGCAAGAAAACATGTACAAAAAAATAAATAAAAAAAAAGTGTGACACTATGAATTAAATTGCTTGCCGACTAGCCACCATTTTACTGCAGCACGTCAGCACCATACCACGAAGCGTCGTAACTATACGTCGGCTCTCGGGACTGGGATAGCAGGCGTGCGCACTGCACAGCGAGGGTGCCGATGTCCACCGGCCATGAGTGATTGCGAGCACGAGACAGTAACACACAGAAACAGTAAACACACTTCTCTGTTCTGACAGGAGTGACAGATCGTGTGTTTGTATTAGCTAGGAACCACGATCTGTCACTTCTAGTCAGTCCCCACCCCTTCAGTTAGAATCACCTCCCAGGGAACACAGTTAACCCCGTGATCACGCCCTGTTAACACCTTCACTGCCAGTGACATTTTTACAGTAATCAATGCATTTTTATAGCACTGATCTCTGTATAAATGCCAATGGTCCCAAAAATGTCAAAATTGTCCGGTGTGTCTGACATAAGGATGAAGTTACGATAAAAATCACAGATCACCGCCATTGCTAGTAAAAAAAAAAAAAAAAAATAAGAAAAGAAAAATGCTATAAATCTATCCCTTATTTTGTAGACTATATAACTTTTGCGCAAACCAATCAATATACGCTTATTGTGATTTTTTTTTACCAAAAATATGTAGAAGAATACATAACAGCATAAAAACAGAAAAAATTTGCTTTTTAAAAAATAAAAAAGGTGATATAGCAAAAAGTACAAAATACAGTTTTTTTCAAAATTGTTGCTTTTTCTTGCTTTCAAATAAACCGCAGAGGCGATCAAATACCACCAAAAGAAAGCTCTATTTGTGGGAAACAAAAGGACATCAATGTTTGGGTACAGCGTCGCATGACCACGCAGTTGTCAGTTAAAGTGACGCAGTGACAACTCGCAAAAAATGGCCCGGTCATTCCACAGCCAAATCTTCTGGGGCCAAAGAGGTAATAACTTCAAGGACCTTCCCATGTAAGGCAAAAAAAAAACCAGCAATAGGCCTGTGTTAGGTGGTCAGAGTGATTACAAATATATCTTAGTGGACTTGCACATTAAGCAAGCCAGAGAATGTATGTAAAAAAAAGGTGAGATATGCGATGGGCGAGCAGAATTCGGGGGGGCTGTGAAGAGCTCGCTCCTCCAAGAGATTACACAACACAGATACAGGTGAAAACCTCTTTACTGGATGTTGCAGATGAGATGTATGCGGCAACACAAACAGGCTTATGATGAATGAGCATAGGAGGAAAAACCCTGCTGTGACCATATTGTCAGCACATCAGATAATCCTCTCAGTGCTTCAAAGACGACAGGCCCGTCTACAGCGTGTAAAAAATGTGCAGCCAGGGCCGCCAGATAAAGGGGCCATCCCTGGCCTGACAAGGGGAGACAGCGGCAGCTCCTCTGAACCTGCGATAAGCCAGTTAAAGCTCAGATTCATTACCTGAGCGCTGATTAATGGACCTGAACAGGGGGCAGGAGGGAAGGCGACATTCCACTTAAATAGTTAACGCCGTAATTTACAATGGGGCCGAGCAGAAAATATAGCTTTCAATACCCTGTGGCCGTGAATCAACAATAAAAGCATTACAATTCATCAAGAAAACACATGAATGCCATCCATACACATGCAGGGCCTCTCACCGCTGCCGCCAATACACGGGGGGGCCTGAAATGTCCCCATATACAACGTCTTCAGCCACCATCTTCAAATTTTTAAGTGCTCCAGTTTTTAACCAATCCCAACCAGGGATTTAACCAATTATAAATTAAAGGGCAGCTCCTCCTTAAGCCCCCATACACACGATTAGATTTTCTGCAGATTTTTGTCTTCAGATTTACCAAAACCATGTAGTGCAAGGGCCTGCCTGATTGCATACAAATGGAAACTCCTAAGATTTGACCTCAAATGATATGGTTTTTGGTAAATCTGAAGACAAAAACCTGCAGAAAATCGAATAGTTTGTATGGGGCTTTAAAAAATAAAAAAAAATAAAACGACTACTACACAAGACTTTTGTACTTTAGTGGAAATATCCTCATTAACGTAATCTGCAGCCAGCTATGAATTTTTTAAATGGTCTTTAAGCCTCATCAGTAAAATCTCATAAGCTTTAATAAGTTTATACAATTTTGACGTTTGGAATATATATATATATATATATATATATATATATATATATATATATATATATACACACACACACACACACACACACACACACACACACACATTATATATATATATATATATATATATATATATATATATACATATATATACATATATATACATATATATACATATATATACATATATATACATATATATACATATATATACATATATATACACATATATACACATATATACACATATATACACACACACACACACACACACACACACACACACACACACACACACAGCTTTTATTAAAATACCTGGTGATCCTGTCATGATTCGTGGTTTTGCTGCGACTATTACGTGATAAATCCTGTGGCAACTGCAGCAAACTACAATGCCAGGACCTTGCCACCCAACAGAAGCTTCAACTTCTATTTTGGGTTACAAGTGTCGTGCGTTGCAGTTTGGTGCAATAATCGTGGCAAAACTGGACCACGTTTTAAGTGGTATTAAAAATGAATGCCACCCGAACATGCATTTTGCAATAGCAGTGCGATTTGCCATCATGGGCAGAACAGCCGAGATTCTGCCCGAGATCCCAATTCATCAAACGTATTTATGCATCAAAAAATATTTATGGACACACACACAGTGCTTTAGCAAACTTATCTAGTTGGAATTTAGATCTCCTTTAAGGCGGAAGTAAAGTCTGCTTTGTGATTTTTAGCTGTGGGTAAGCCTATAATAAGGCTTACCTGTAGGTAAAATGAATATCTCCTAAATGTGATGGAAGCCCTCTCAGCAGTGACAGTGCGTCGCTGGAAGGCTTTGTTCTAAGGCAAGTATTTCCTAATGTGCTAGTGTGCAGTGCATACTAGCACATTATGCCATTTTGTAGGTGACTTTTTTGGACTTTATTGCAGTGGTTTCCTACAAATGTTAAAATGTTTGTTCCCTTTAACCAAAAAACTGTCTATGCAGCCAAGGGCACCTGTATATAAAAAGAAGTTCTGACCAATGTTGCTATAGGCGTAGGTCATTTACGCACTCCCTGAAGCCTGAAAAAAATAAAATAAAATAAAAACATCCCAGAGATCACATCCTCCCATTTTGATTTGTTGCTCAGATACTCCTAGCTGATTCAAACCCACTCGCATGTGATCTCTCTCCACTGTCGCGGTAGCAGCAATTCAGAGTCGCAAAGCTCAGCAATGCGGTGGAGGAGATTGTAATGCACTGGTGCATTACAATCAAGCTATGGCGTCTTTAGCAGACACTTTTTCCCAGCACTCTCAGACATGTATAGATGCTCCAGCAAGGAAACTCGCGGGAAAGTTAAAATAATGAATACTGGTAAAAAAGGAGGTGAACGCTGAAGTCCAGTCTTGCAAAGTTGGGCAGGATCCCTTTCTGTACGGAAATTGCTTTCTCAGATTGCACTGCACACTGCTCTTCTCAGTGTGCACTAGAAGGTGCCCCTGACCTATCCCTTTCAATATTTGAATTTCAATACCTTTGATTAAGGAAGCTCAGCATCACCAGTGGGCTTTACTTACTGCAGTTCCTCCCAAATACAGACCCACACTGCTTGAATCCAAGTAGAGCATTATATTTAGGGGGGGGTCGTCTACGTTTTCAAAATGCTATACACTGCACCCCGCTGGCCACTCCCACCAGCCATGACCTGTGTGCCCTCTATAGAGAAACACAGAGACCCAGCGCTGTCACTGCGTTTAAAATACGGTATGTAATTAAAATGGTAAGGTTCTACCTCCATATTGTATTTGCATGTCAACAAGCAGGAGGAAGGAACCAGGAAACTCAAAGTATAAGCAGAATAAACTTGAGCATTAAAACAGAACTGCTGGAAATAAATTGTGACGTAAATGGCACCCCGCATTGTAAGGTTACACAGTACACGATTCGTGACATGACCATCGTGCGATTCAGGGAAATTCATGAGCCCACTACAGCACAAGACACATACATTCAACAAATCACAAAGCTCTCACCTTGAAGAAGATTTTTTTTTCTCTCTCTCCAAGATGAAGAAAATGATCATTCACAAAGTAACTCTACACTTACTGTAAGCAAAAGGGTAAGATGGGTTAATACAGGACTAACTTATTTCAAAACTATGCAGAATCATTATTGGGAGAGCTGATGGAGAAAGCAGCAAATTTGCCAGAAAAAAAAAAAAAAGGAGAAAGGAAAAAAAAAAAAAAAAGGGTTCAATGGTCTCCCTTCACAGATTCTTAATAAATAGATAAGACAGCAAACGTTGGACAACACTGCCCTCCAGTGGTCACTCTGAAAGAGCAGCTGATTGGAAAACATCATCCCAGAATGGCTGGGCAAATTTAAATAACTATTTGGGGGGGGAAAACAAAAAAAATAGAGTTACATTTCTTGTATTTAAGTGTTACTCTCAATATATATATATATATATATATATATATATATATATATATATATATATATATATATATATATATATATATATATCTGCCATGGGGTCTACCTGCTCTTCATTACCCCCAATCCTGTCATTGAGTCTCTTGGTGGTTGTACTTTGTGTTACTCCTAAATTCCAACATTTACTGAGGTCCTGTTCCCTTCATCATACAGAGCATTTCGGGTTGCTTTGGCCCCCTCACTATAATCAGTCTCAGGTCTGTTCTGCCCGTTCTCTGGTTCACATGGATGACAGACAATAAGCCTAAAGCAGCTGCATGTAAACGGCAGCCAATGGCTGTGATGAGCGATTTTAGGCTGTACATGAGCTATAAACCAGCAGATCTGGACACAGAGTTGGCAAAGAGAACATAAAGGAATGATCTGCACGATTCCGTCCTCCGCTTCCCCGCCGCCCCCATTTAGTGCTGGAGTGAGGACACACTAGCAGCGCTCTCTGAAGATTGATTTGCATTCAGATCGCTGTTCAGAGAGCATGACAGGAAGTGATGCGGTGTTGTCTCGCCGCCCCCACCATCTTCTTTAGCCACCTGATATCCACACCAGCACACTGCAACCGTGTGCACTGCATGAAGTTGCAAGGTGCTTCTGCAGTGGCCTAATTCATTGAATAGGTTACGTTTGGCAGGTGCTACTTCCATGAAAAGTGAGAGAGGGGTATAATTCTTTCCATGGCAGACAAGCCTCTGCAGATAATAGTAGATAATAGTGGCTGGGTGGCAAGAAAAGCGTGGCTCGACCCCAGTGTTTTACTTCCCCCCTGACCTGACCTGTGAATGAGCCTTAAAACCTTCTGTGCAGCTGGGGAGGCAGTAACATGTTCATGCAGAACCCCCTCTCCTCCTAACCTCACCCTTCCCCCTTTCCCTGTGACAGCAGCGAGGTTCCCTCTTGGCAGCAGCCGCTGTCACATTTTAAAATTGGCAAGGCTGTGCGGGGATAGATTTCTACTGAAAGCAGAAGAATCACAACAAGGGACACATCATTATCTATGTTTCTTGTGCTGATTTTTCTGTTTTTAGTTTGAGCTTAAAGAGAAGCTCTAGTCCCAGTCATCTCCAAAAAAGTAGTTTACACATCAGCAGCTACAAATACTGTGGCTGCTGACTTTCAATATCAGGGTGCTTTCCTGTCCAGGACATTCAATGGTGTTCAGTAGGCGGATGACTTACACCCGTTGACAGTAGACACATTCATATACAAGAAAAGGATACAGAGTCATTCCTACAGTCTACATCACACATAAAAAGGTGAAACTGCTAAATAGCTGCACATTTTTCACCAACAAAAATAATAAAATAATAATCTTCAATTATCCAACAGTTCTATAGAGCCCTAGTTTAGTCCATTCTTGAAAACCCCCCTGAGCAATCTTAATGAGAGAAAGCATGCTCTGTTGTGTGTGTATTGGACACATTTACCACATTTGTAACTTAATAGACACATAATAAAACATTATTGGCTCTCATTACAAGGAAGCAGATTGCCGCCGCCGTTGTCCAACACACTTCCATTCAGCATTTCTGAATGCTTTTCACACTAGATATACCAGTCAATACCATGCGGTGGAAACCATAGGGACGCCTCCGGGGTGGTAATCTGAACCAATTAAAGGGTACATATACCAGCATCACTGAGCTCAGAGCTAATGCTACAAGTGATACAAAGTGCATGTGAGGGGGTCTGAAATGACTGGGAGTGTCTTAGCAACGTACTAGCAACAAAGCATCTCTGGGAGCATCCCAGTCAGGCTTTGGGAGGCCTACAATTGTAGCAAGAGCAATATTTAGCTTTAGACAACTGCATAGGCAGTATTCTGGTAAAGGAACTAACCCAGGGCTCGACAAATTCAAGGTGCCAGGTCACCATGGCGACTAGAAACTGCATCCTGGCGCCTGGGCTTTTGTCAGTCCATTCACAGTTGGCACCAAGCGCGACGATGTGTGATTCTCCATTTCTGGGTAGGGGGCCTGTGCCCACCTGGCTGCGGTCTTACTGGCTCCCTCATATGACAACCACCGGGTCCCGGCCAATAACTCATGGTCAGGACCCTGAGATTGTCAAAGCAAGATCTGTGTTGCTTACAACACAGATCTGACCGTGGGGATTGCCGATTTGCAGGGAGACAAACCAGCACATCCCTTAGTAAAACCTTACACAGTGCAGTTACATTAGGTACAGATTTAACCCATTGCCAGCCGGTGTATACTATAATCACCTAGAACTATATTAGTGTCACCGATAGAGTCAGTGTCAGATTGCCAGCTGTACTATCACAGTTACACTATAAAGCCACTGATCACCGCCATTACTAGTATAAATAAAAAATTGTTTTAAAATGCTATATATCTATATCTATATATAAGCGAACATATCCATTATATTAGGGCTGTGGAAATTAAAGATTAATTCCTCAATTAATTTTTTTTTGAAGACCCGGAAGCCGGCGGAGAGGCGAGTACCGTCGGAGATCCTGTGACGTCACGGACATAGACGTCACTGGACTCCTCCCCCCTTCCCCAAGTGCCTCCGTCTGCGAACAAAAAGGGAAGGGGGGAGGAGTCCGGTGAAGTCGAAGTTCTGATAACGCGTACAGGGGAGGAGCTATGCATGGTGTCACCCGCTGCTGCCCTACGGAACTAACACGATTGTCGTCTTTACATGCTGTGTTTTTATCATCTTTATGTGAGTAGTTTGTGTTTGAACACAAAAATGTAATCTTACATTTTACAGTGCTCACCAATCTTATAGTGGTGAGCACTTCTCTTTTCTACCCATGACCTGGCGTCCCTAAGGAGACATGAGAGAAGTTTATGGTCCCTGTTAACACTTTCGATTAGGGATGCACCGAATGGGTTTTTTGGCGCCGAAACCGATACCGAAAATAAATCTTTCTTGATGCCGAAAAACCGAAACCGCACCGATACCGAAATTGACCTTTTTAAAAATATTTTTATACAGGAGATGGTCAGAGACTGGGGGCATGCTACAGGAGATCAATGCAGCCTCACCAGTGCACATCATATGCAGCCTCACTGTGCCCATCAGCCTGCCTGTGCCTCACCAGTGCATATAAAACATACAAATATATCTATAAAAAAAAAAAAAAATAGACAGTCTTTTTTTTAAAAATTGGCAGCTGCAGCTCTGTACCTTAATCTCCATGCTGGGTACTGCACTCTAGGGGGAGGCAGAGAGCACAGCACACTGCTAGACGCTTCTCCCTTGCTTTCACTGTAAACAGCGTTCTCGAGCTCGTGCACAGCCGATTTACACATCGGCTGAGGAGCCATATGCAGCCACTGCTGGGGAGAGGGGGACATTACAGAGACCCCACGGGCTGCCTGCAGCATGGGTGAGGAGGAAGGGAGGGGAGAGAGTAAAGATGGAATGACACCCCTGTAATGGGCGGCACCGGGGGTGGGGCCAAGCCCAGCAGGCCCCGCCCCATTTTCGGCACCAGTACCGGCGAAAATTCTCTTTCGGCTTTTTGCCGAAAGGGCAATTTTCGGCCGATATGTTTCGGCGGCCGAAATTTTGGTGCATCCCTACTTTCGATACCCACTTGCATGACCACCTGTTTGCACAGGGGTACATGCCATAAGGTGAGAGTGATTAGACCAGCGGTGGAGGGATTGTCACGCTACTGTGGAAAAAAAAAATTACTTATGTCAGTGCTACAGTTTGAATTTAAAACTTATTTGTGTGAACTGTGAAGTTAAGTCAAGGATTGTGGAAACTAACTAGTGTCGGGTGATTGTATATAGTGTATAACACATTTACCACTGACTAATGCAGAGTTGCAATGCAAGGAGATCAGCTAAATGTAGTTGGATATGTATGTGCGTTATAATTAATCAAAATTAGTCGATCAATCGAAAAAAAAAAAGTTTGGAACACGAAAATTGTAATCAGTAAACAACCCTACATTATATATCTCTATCTATTACATACACACACAGGTACATACATATATATATATATATATATATATATATATACATATATATATATATATATATACACACACATACACACACACACACGTAATTCAGAGACGCAAATTGATTCTCATCTGTGTTCGCAGTAAAGATTCCTATAAAATCACTTCTGATTATCGCAGCCAATATGGGCAAGCTGGCGAAAAGGCCAATCCAGTTATCCAAACTTCTTCCAGCCTGGAAGGTTTTGGGCAAGATGACGCCCTCTAGATGAGCGGAAAGATAAAGCCCGGTGCAGCAATGCTGTAAACCACTTAAAAATTTTTAATCCATTCATCAAAAAACAAAGACTGTTTGCAGTAAGAGAAAAGGCTGTTTATCATTCTGTCACATCACACCGCGCAGCATGTACTGCAGTTTGCTCGAGGTAAATTGATTTACTCTTGTTAAATCCTGAGCAGCGGGGGTTTTTTTCTTCTTCTTCAAATCTGATTTTATCATTGTCTCCTTGGCTGCATTATTAACCCTTCAGGTTTATTACCCTCACTGCCTAGCCAGCCTGGTTACATAATGCGGGAAGACTTCTCACGTAGGACAGTGACAAGAAAAGCCGCAGGTGGAATGATAAAGAGATTAGGACTTCTCTCAGATGTAGACAGATGTGGAATTCAAAACCCATTCAGTACTAAAGACAACAGTTGTAAAGAACCCAAGACACAAAATAGAAATTGCTCATACAAATTAGGCAGCACTGTAACCTTCTCAGGACTCTGACTACCTGTGATATTAGCCAGGCCCAAATTAAAAAAATTGGCTAAATACATTTCAGATGCTTTAAGACAAAAAGGTGCGTAAAGTTCATTTTCAGCTGGTTTCGTTTAGAATGCAGCCACAGCCTGAGAAGAAAAGCCCGTCACCTGCAAGCACATTGTAGAGAAGGACCCTTACAGTCTGTGGAAACAGCAGCCTCTCCGCAGGAGCTCATTCTCCCTGCTGGTTGCATATCTCTAGTTCTTACTTCAGAAAAGGTTATGTGGGATCTATGCAGAGACCACTGATCCCAAAGACAGCAAGGGTCCCTTTACAGAATGGGTGCTGAACCTGTGGCCCTCCAGCTATTGCGGAACTACAAGTCCCATCATGCCTTTGGGAGTCATGCTTGTAACTATTAGCCTGGCAAAGTCTCAAGGGTCTTCTAGTTCCGCAACAGCTGGAGAGACACAGGTTGAGCACCCATGCTTTACAGTATTGCTGGTAGAGACACTTTTTTGTAAAACCACCTCATCCTCATATCTGGAGAGAGAGAGGGAGGGAGAGGGAGAGGGATTATATATTAACCACTTCAGATCCGCGCTATTGCCAAATGACGGCATTAGCGCGGACCTACATTTTCAGGACTAAGTCTATTGACGTCGTCCTGGTTACGAGCGGCCTGCTCTGTGATCGGCGAGTCCGTGAGACTCGCCTGATCACCGATCCGTGTAAGGGGTCGATCCCGACCCCTTATCACGTGATCAGCTGTCAGCCAATGACAGCTGATCATGTGATAGAACGGAGCCGGTAATCGGCTATTATTCCTCCTCGCGCTGACAGCGCGAGGAGAGAAAAAAAAAGCCGATCACCGGCGGCCGTGATCGGGACATCAGTCCCGATCACGGCCATCAATACAAGGGACCACCTGCCACCTGCCTGTGCCCACCTGCCTCCCGCAGTGCCATCCTGAAGTAAAATAAAAGAAAAAGTCAGTACCCACAGTGCCACCCACAGTGCCACCCACAGTGCCACCCACAGTGCCACCCACAGTGCCACCCACAGTGCCACCCAATCTGCCTCAAAGGTGCTGCACCCCAGTGCCGCCCATCAGTGCCCAGCAGTGCCGCCCATCAGTGCCCAGCAGTGCCACCTATCAGAGCCACCTATCAGTGCCACCTATCAGTGCCCATCAGTCCCATCTATCTGTGGTACCTATCAGTGCCCATCCGTGCCACCCATCCGTGCCACTTATCCGTGCCACCCATCCGTGCCATCTTATCTGTGCCCATCTTTGCCCATCAGTGCCGCCTTATCTGTGCCTATTGGTGCCGCCTTAACTATGCCTATCAGTGCCCACCAGTGCAGCCCATCAGTGCCCACCAATGCAGCCCATCAGTGCCCACCAATGCAGCCCATCAGTGCCCACCAATGCAGCCCATCAGTGCCCACCAATGCAGCCCATCAGTGCCCACCAATGCAGCCCATCAGTGCCCACCAATGCAGCCCATCAGTGCCCACCAATGCAGCCCATCAGTGCCCACCAATGCAGCCCATCAGTGCCCACCAATGCAGCCCATCAGTGCCCACCAATGCAGCCCATCAGTGCCCACCAATGCAGCCCATCAGTGCCCACCAATGCAGCCCATCAGTGCCCACCAATGCAGCCCATCAGTGCCCACCAATGCAGCCCATCAGTGCCCACCAATGCAGCCCATCAGTGCCCACCAATGCAGCCCATCAGTGCCCACCAATGCAGCCCATCAGTGCCCACCAATGCAGCCCATCAGTGCCCACCAATGCAGCCTATCAGTGCCGCCTAATCAGCGCACTTCAATGAAGGAGAAAAATGACCCGTTTGCAAAATTTTATAACAAACTATTAAAACATGAATTTTTTTTTTTTTTTTTTTGCATCTTTTTTTGTTTGTTTAGCAAAAAATAAAACTCCGAGCTGTAACTAAATACCACCAAAAGAAAGCTCTATTTGTGGGAAAAAAATGATAAAAATTTCATTTGGGTACAGTGTTGTATGACCGCGCAATTGTCACTCAAAGTGCATCAGCGCTGAAAGCTGAAAATTGGTCTGGGACTGAGGGGGGTTTAAGTGCCCAGTAAGCAAGTGGTTAAAGGGTGGCATTCCTTCTCCATTCCTTCTCCATGATCCCACTGCATGTAGGAATGTAGCCACCCCTCTCTTGCTCTCTCCTGAGATGGACTCAACACTATGGGATTTGTAGTGTGTATAGAACAATGTTTCTCAACTCCAGTCCTCAAGGCGCCCCAACAGGTCATGTTTTCAGAATTTCCCTTCAGATGAAACTGCTGTGGTAATTAAGGCAGCAAAACTGATCAAATCACCTGTGCAAAATAATGGTAAGCCTGAAAACATGACCTGTTGGAGCGCCTTGAGAAAACACTGGCATAGAGCAATGCACATGACTACAAATAATGAAAAACAGTTCTACAGGCCAATTAAGTAGTGGACATACAGTATATAGATTTTTGGAGAATAATAATATCATTTATTGACAAGACATGTAATTTAAACTGTGCCTACCCCATGGGTCATTTGGAATGTCAGTTGGAACCATGTTCAATAATACTGACCAATTAATATAAACGCAAATTATTGTGAATTACAATAGCTGATAAAACTATTTACATTTGTTTTTAAATTTTAAAAAAATTATAATAATTTCAATATCTTGTTTTTGATGAACCTGGACACATTTAATTTAAACTGAATTTGTAGTGGTCTTAAATATAAAAACAAAAAAGTATTATATTGCAGTTTATCAATTCTTTAACGTAGTGGCTGCATTATCTTTTTTTTGGTTTATTTTTCCATTTTCCAATACAGTAACTTCTTCATCTTCCTTTAACAGACCAACCTACCCCGCCCCTTGCCCACTGGTCCGCACTCACACTGGTCTATAAAGTGAGTTCCCAGGCACACTTACATCATCACCTCTGCTAACTACCGTGATCCCCGCTCTGGTGCTCAGTCATCTATGGAGAGTGATTTGGCACAGACCACAAGTGAACCAAGCCCGAGACCCACCTCTTCCAAGTGGTACTGGGCAAGGTTCACTTACCTGCCCCGAGAATGATACACGGGACTTGCATCACACAAATAAGCCAGACCAAGGGTGTGAACCATGCCCCGGCTCAGTCAACACAGTCAGTGTGAGTGCACTCTTAGGTTTACAGTGTTCATTTTCACTGTGGACCGTATCCATTTTCTCCCCATATGAGCCTGAGAATGTACTCTGTCTGAACCACTGATAACATTCCCAAGACTATATACAAAATATGTAAAACTTGCATTGGTAGCAGGCCAAAGACAAAAATACGTTTTTTTTTTCTGAATTATGTCCCATGCTTAAAGTTTAAGTTGACCTTTACAGAAAATCTGTAGGGTGAACTTACAAATGACCCCCCTTCCCTATCCTCCTCAGTCCCGTGATCCCTGCTGCCAAACGCCAGGATGCCGACTGAACGGTCCGGGGGATTTGAAATCTCTACGGCTTAATATCAGGTTTTGTTCACCCTACAGATTTTCGGTAAAGGTGAACTTAACCTTTAAGATGTAGTTATGGAAAGGGGGCCTTCATTGCAGCCAGTAGTATGTAGAGGTGGGCCACTCTCTTTCAGAAAGCAAGCAGAGTTCAGGTTCATTCACTCATCACCCAATCAGCTCATATACCAATGCCTAGTTTTTGGCTAAGCTCTTTATCTATGACCTGCTGAGGGGTAGCAGAAGTAGGACAAATAGGGGGAGATTTACTACAACTGAAGCGCCGTTGTGCAGAATAACCAACCAGCTTATAACTTTAGCTTGTTCAGTTGAAGTGGAAGCCCATGCAAAAAGTAAAATCCCTGCATCTATAACCACAAGCATTCTAAAACTAACCTCCCTAGCCCTATAAAGAAAAACATTTTTGAAGCTGCTCTGACCTGATCCCACACGGAGCTGTCAGCCGCTGCATCACGGTGTAGAAGGGTGCAGAGGACACTGGCTATGTGTGACATCACTTCCCACTTATTTCACAGCAGTCGTCGGCCATGTCCTTGCAGAGCATCTGCCGCTGGGGATCAGATCGGGTTCAGAAAAGGTATGTTTACAATTTTCTTCTGTACAGGGCTAGAGAGGTTAGTGTTAGATCGTGGTGTCTAGAGATGCAGGGATTTTAGTTTTTGCATGGACTTCCATCTAAGCTTTGACAATAAAAGCTAGAAGCCAATTGGTTACCAAGCACAGATGCACCAGATTCTGTGTGCTCCAGTTTTAGTAAATCTCCCCCATAGTGAAAGTTTATAGTGTCTTTAGAAGAGGATGTTTATACGGATGGTGCCTTATGGTTTTGAACTAGGTGTACATAATGGAACGTGACCGTTTGTGCTGGTGGACTCCTTTGAAGTGTAAGTCACTTTATCGGAGTGGTTACCTTCATCGAACTCTGCGTCGTCTTCTGTGTGTTGTGGGAATGGAAAGCAGTTTGTGATTTCAAGCCGATCGTCGACCACAAGTCCAAGCAGAACGCCCTGCACCACTTCGCTTCCATGGCCCTCCTCCTGATAGTGCTTAATGATCTTCAACACCACCTGCCAGGAGACAAAGCGGGATATGCTTACAGTGCTCAGGAAAAACACACAATTAGTGCCTAATAACAGATGAAAAACACACTTGAGTCATTTCCCCACACTGATCATTAATGGAGGAATCCACTGCTTGCTACCATTAATGATCAGTGGGATGAAAAGAATCAAATTACTCTAATGAAAAAAACTTATAAAGTGATAAAACTATAAAGAGATACAGACAATATTGTTACATTTCCACTCCTCGCACCACCAAAAGACAAATTCCACTTTTAACCCATTTCTACAACAATCAAGATACTGCAGCCTTTCCAACATGTTGCTACTAGATTCATTTCATTTAATCCTTTGCTCATATGGCAAGTCACAGGCCAAGCTACCTTATTAGGAATGTTCACATCATTTCACAACAAGTCAAGCAGTAATAAAGAGCCGCCTAGCTCCCTATACACATATTAACTTGCATCCTGACCTGGCACTGCATACCCGACCATAACGACTGGGCCTCTGGAGAAGATGCAACTCAAAAAAATGGCGGAGGTGGAAGGGTACCATATATTTTCTGTGAAGATGCGGATTTTGATTTGCATAGGTGTGAACTAGACCTTATCCACTGAACATGACAGCCAGGCAACTAACATTCCAACATTAGAAATGGCAGCCCTGTGCATGTACTTATTACTGGATTATACGCAAATTGATAGTATGGGCATAAACCAAGTGAGGATATAACTGAAAAAAACACAATAATAAAAACAGACAATTTTTTAACTGAATGATAAAGGAATATCTGGGCCCAGTGAACTCATCCTTAGTGGGATCAGAAGGATTTTCCTGTTTTTTAAATTTTGGCACACAAAATTGGCCATATTTGCTAAAAAGGGTCTTGTATCTCTAGAGCGGTTACAGAATCTACGTTTAATGTAGCTCATATGTCTTTTTCAACCTGGTTTTCAAGTTAATGAAAATTCTGTCTATATGGTACCATAAGAAAAAGACTTCTGGTCTGGAAAAAAAATAAAAACACACAAAATACAAGGAGGCATAATGAAAACTTAACTGGCCACATCTCAAAAGCCAGCAAGATGTAATGATTATGAAAAGGTGTAAATGTGTCAAGACATGAAAGTGGTTAAAATTGTTTTTTTTTTTTTTTCCCCAGAAAAGGAAGAATACATTGAAAGCAAGTCTACAACAAAAACAGATGAAAGTGAAAACAATCATGGCCTCCAGCAAACTTCAAGAGTGTCAGTGATAGGAAATATGTCCAGAGGAGCCCCGCAACGTGGCGGGTAACAGAGGTCTCATCTATTGGCGCTAGTCATGCAAGAAACGTTTCATTCCTAACAAAGCACTATTGATTTCCATGTCTGTGGGCGCTCTAGCTATGAAAATGGATTTCCATTCAACCTAGTTGGAAAAACACTCCATGTTGTGATTCTGTTACACCGATGAGTTTTCTAATACTACAGTCAACTCTACAGATAATCACAGTGTGCTCTCTGCTTGGTCGACCTTTAACATTAAAATTAAATGTAGAGTTTCCAGATGTCAAAATCAAAATAAAAAGCCATGGAAAAAAATTTTTATAGCAAATTTGTCAACATGTGAACTGATAATAGGTGCCCACTGCCCATAAATGAACATTTGGAACTATCCTAGGTCTGCCAACTGCCATATGCAAAGTGACACTTTCTTGTCCTAAATGCACAACTTCATCCTAACAAGAGCAATGTACGAGCTTGCTGGCCCTATCCAGAGGCTTGAGCATATAAAAACAAGGGGTCCCCAAACTTTTGACATTCCAGGGACAAAGAGGAATGGTCTAGGACCACACATAAAATACAATAAGAATAGCTGATGAGCAGAAAAGGTTGGGCAGATCACAAGTCAACGATCACTGTACCCAAGTACCATAAAAACGTAAAGCATAACTCTTTGTTGAATGAATGAATCCCTCTAAATATCTATAGATCTCTAGAGATAATATATATATATATATATATATATATATATATATATATATATATATATATATATATATATATATATATATATATATATATATATATATATATTTATTATCTCCACACATACACACACCCCCCTGTGTGATCTACATACATTGCAAGGATTATAACAACCTTTGTTGCAGATTACTACCTTTAGTCATTCTAAAGAAATCTCTCCATTTCTCTGTGCCCATATGGGAAATGAATCTAATGGGAGTGGTTTCATAATTATCAATCAGCTATGGCACCTACAGGGCACTAATGAGGCCTGCATGCCTTTGGACATGTTCCTATTGGGAGTATCTCAACAAAAATTGTGTTCCAGTGGATGCCTGAAATCCGACTTGTATATTAGCGCAGACTTCTGGGGAAAAAAAATTGGTGCGTCAATCACAGAAGCAGGAAATGATGTTTCTAGGGAGTGCACTGTACACAGAACTCCTCCAGATAGCCAGATTGCATTACATCTTCAGAAAATTACCCTGGCTGCAGATTAAAAAGGAAAACAAATTTTTACTAACATTTAATTACCGTATATACTCGAGTATAAGCCGAGATTTTCAGCCTCTTTTTTGAGGCTGAAAGTGCCCCCCTCGGCTTATACTCGAGTCATCGCTGTCTGTCTGCCCGATCAGCGTGTCGAGCAGACAGACAGCGGCCATTCTAGGATTCAAAGGCCGCGCCTCCGTCTCCGCCTTCGCCTGTGATAGGCGGAACACTGAATTTCCCAGCAGTCTGTGTTCCGCCTATCACGGACGTCCTCTCATCCTCGTCCGTAGTATGAGGATGAGCGGACGTCCATGATAGGCGGACCACTGACTGCTGGGAAATTGAGTGTTCCGCCTATCACGGACATCCGATAGGCGGAACACTCAATTTCCCAGCAGTCAGTGGGAAATTGAGTGTTCCGCCTATCACCGACGGAGGCGCGGCTTTTGAATCCTAGAATGGCCACCGACGAAGAGCTGCGGGACGGGCCGGGACGCGGGACGGACGCAGGCCGGACGGACACAGGCCGGACGGACACAGGCCGGACGGACACAGGCCGGACGGACACAGGCCGGACGGACACAGGCCGGACGGACACAGGCCGGACGGACACAGGTAGGCTGCACGGACACACACACACACACACACACACACACACACACACACACAGATGCATGCACACACAGGGATGGATGGACACACACGGATGCATGGACACACACGGATGCATGGACACACACGGATGCATGGACACACACACACACACACACACGGATGCATGCACACACACAGGGATGGATGGACACACACACACACGGATGCATGGACACACACACACACACACACGGATGCATGGACACACACACACACGGATGCATGGACACACACAGGGATGGACGACACACAGGGATGGACAGGCATGTCTCACCCTCGGCTTATACACGAGTCAATAATTTTTTCCAGTTTTTTGGGGGTAAATTGGGGACCTCGGCTTATATTCGGGTCGGCCTATACTCGAGTATATACGGTACAATATGACTTGTATGGCAATTATATACACTATAATGTTTATTCTTTATTTGCTATTTTTTTCACGAAAGTTGTTAGCCTTTAATTTTTTTGTTATAGTTTTTGTTGTAAAAGAGGCCAACCTAAACTAGTGTGATATTTAACACTTTTATAAAAGGAATATCAATATCTGGTTGGATGGATGGAGTAGCAATTCTCAATGTGCTCATTAGAAATTTTGGTTCTAATTTTGCCCTTCGTATGCTTCATTCCTGAAAATAGTTGGAAGAAGACGAAGAGCCACATTTATAGCCATCTTTGGCCGAAGGTTGGACACTCCTGATATAAAGTATGGGGAAATACAGATGTGCCAATTATCAGACTTGGTATAAGACTTTCCGTAAGTAATTAGGGGGCTCATTATTGAAGTACTATCACACTTCTATGGGTGTAAAGATCTTGAATGCTTAGATTGGCTTTAATGCTTCTTATTGCCACATACATTGTAGAATTTTATTAGGCTCGGTTCACACAGGGGCGACTTGTCCAGGCGACTTCGCCGCCTGACAAGTCGCGCCCCATTCTGTACTACGGAACCGTTCTAATAGGAGCGACTCAAGTCGCTCCGACTTAGAAAAAAGGTTCCTGTACTACTTTTGCGGCAACTTCGGGCGACTTGCATTGACTTCTATACAGAAGTCGTTTTGCAAGTCGCCGCTGAGGTTGCGGCAGGTCGCGGCGCTGCAAGTCGTGCCGTGTACTGTGTGAACCGAGCCTTACATTTTATTTCAATGCCATCATTTAATTTCTCTGCAATTTTATACAGCTCTGGCCCAGTAATTGAAGGGTAGGTTAGAAGTGTGGGCACTGTTTTTTTTTTTCCTATATTAAATAAAAACTTTTTCCTACTTCAAAATTTTAGCAAGCAGAAGGGGAGCTGCAGTCTGCAACGGACATTCATGTACAGATGCAAACATTTCAGATTTTACAAAGTGTTTGTAAATATACTGAAAGTTGGCAACCCTGGTGAGCAGCGAAATATCTCTGAACTGACGACAGCTGCCTCGTGCTTCCCACCAACTATAGACATGCCTGCATATCCAACTGCCCTCAAGGAAGCAAATCATCAACCTGGCAATTTTATTTTAATGAGGACCAAAAGAGGAGAGAGGTACAGG
Organism: Lithobates pipiens; assembly: GCF_037356315.1. Taxonomy (NCBI): domain Eukaryota; kingdom Metazoa; phylum Chordata; class Amphibia; order Anura; family Ranidae; genus Lithobates; species Lithobates pipiens. Next base: position 543,528,282 of record NW_027507764.1, read on the forward strand.
CAAACAGGCATCACAACATCACGGATCGTCCTGTGGGATAACAAAAGCAATTATGAAAGGCTTTCTAACTTTACTCATGACTTCCCCAGGAGCTGCTGGCTTGCAGTTTTCCTGCCACCACTGTCATGAGATCAAGTCAACCCAGTTGCCTTCTCATCTCACATTTTTGGGCCGCTTAAAGTGACACTGAACTCTCATTTAAAAAGAAAAAAAAAATTCTATTGAAGTATTTTTTTTTTTTTTTTTTTTTAAGAATACAAAGTCTTCAAATCTCCAAATTCCCATTTTTTGCTGCTGTGAACAGACATCCTATCAGAGGGTGGCTACGTTCATTTTCCATAGTTCCATTGTATGCCAGAACACATTCTCTTACTCACTCCTGGGATGGACTAGGGCAGGGGTCACCACCTGTAGATCAAAGCCAGGTGACTGGTAGATCATGGTCTAGCCTTGCTGACCCACCATCCCAGAGCATCAGAGTGCAATGCAGAGGGACTACTTGGAAAGTTGGAGCTGTAGTAGGGAGCCTCATAAGCTGATGCCTCCCCTCTAGTGCCGGTGTCGTGCTGAATACTGTCTCCCGTCGGATAGTGTCCGCCCTGTACTGTGCTTGCGCAGTACGGAGGACAAGGAGACACCGAAGGTCTCCAAAGATAAACGGTGCTTGCACACTTAATAGTACCATCTGCCCCTCTGCCCTGAGTCTAGGTTGAAGCCTCCCCATCCAAGTGGACAGAGTTATAATAAAAATTTGCAGAGCGAAGCGAGGCTGTGCCCGAAGCATGGGCAAATGAAGCAAGCCTGTGAGGGGTCCTGTTACTAAGTGCTGTTTTACATCATCTATGTGCACTTGCATGGTGGAGCTTGAACCTGGAATCCGGGTAGAAGGTACTATTAAGTGCACAGGCGCCATTCATCTTCGGAGACCTTCGGCATCTCCTTGTCCTCTGTACTGTGTAAGCGCTGTGTCTGAGCAGTATGGGACAGACACTATCTGAAGGGGGACAATTCTCAGCAGAACACCGTCTCCTGTCCCATGTGGACTGATACAAGCTGCACTCCACCTCTTATCCTGGCTAGAGATACTATACAAGACCCTTTTGGTTTTCAGAGTGGTGCCAGCAGCAGGAAAGAGGAGATCTTCAGGTCAGTGTGAAGCAATACACTGGGCATATTATAGAGCTGCTTTCACACCAATTGTGCTGCTGTTTACACACACCGTGGGTGCAGTGCACATGCAGCTTTCCTGCGCTTAGACAGACTTCTATTATATCCTGCAGGCTATAATAGAAATATATGGCAAAGTGCAGTTAACCCCCCCCCAAAAAAAATAAAAAAAATAAAAGAGTCACAGATGCTCTACACCTGTGGTGCAGGTACACCGCAGCACATCAGTGTGAAAGCACCCTTATAGGGGCTTAGAACAGTAAAGGTTCATTTAAATTTGTAGTCTGGGGAAGGATTAAAACCCCATAGTTAAGATATGTTTTTACCACCCCCCACCCCAATCCTTTAGCTGCAGTAGCCAGAGGTGTACACATGTCACAGCCCGAGTTATATGCCCTGTCATGGTTGTCAGGTGTAGCACCTGCCAAGCATGACCCATTCAAGTGAATGAGGCCACTTTGGAAATGCCCAGCAACCTTGTGCAATACAGAAAACAAGGTTTTTGTTTACAGAGGACATAGCAGCGTCAATTGCTGGAATTCACAATGTTCTTATAAAACTCTTCCTCCATAGGATAAAGTATTGAAAACTTTTTCGGAGGAATAAAACAGTTTATCTGGGTGTTCCCACTCCGAATACATAAGCTTTATTTAAACCATAAATGGATAGTAAAGGCATGAACCAATTGAGGAGGCTTTAGTGAACCCAAACCAGAAGAGGGCCCATCGAATGACTGCGCTGCTGGGAGTAAAAATGTGGAACGGTCCAATTCAGCGAGAGATTGTACAAACAAACCTTTCCTGCGAACCTGATCTTTACGTATTAGGTTCTTTGGAAGAGGCGACAGCAGCCTCTTTCTGGTCCCCTGAGAGAAATTGGTCATCTCTAGCCCCTTGTTCCTCAGCGCGAGGGACCGAAGCAAATGGACGGGGACTTGTTACGCTTAGTCCCACTCTGGGATGCGATTAAGCATCAATATTTTGCTCCAAACTAAAATGGATTTAGAAAAAAGCTCCTTAGTAATATACACAGGGGTTGCAGTGTTAAGCGCAGCTGCAACACTTGCCCCCTCCTGATGGCTCACTCTGGCCAGCCATATTACTCTCAAGGGGAGGATGCCATCTTTACTGAGATGGTTCTAGGCTTCTGTGCATCTTTCTAGAGCCCCGTTTGAAGCGTTTCTAGAGCCCCGTTTGAAGCGTTTTTACCCCCCCCCCCCCCCTCCGACCATAGCCTGATGCACAAAGCAGAGGTACTACCAGAAGGAATGCATTCACTTGCTTGAGCAATAGTCCAGCTCCGTTGCTGCTATTAATGCCCAGCCTGATGCAGCAGTAAATGTGTCAAAAAGGAATGCCTGTGTCACCAAACCTTTAATATGTCACTTGCTTGTGTCCCTCCACAGCCTGCAACAGCAAAAATTGTGTTTTGTAAAAACACTCCTTCCCGCGCTGGAGGATGCCAAAGCCGCGCTAAGCGACCCCCCCCCCCCCCCCGCCCTCTTTTTTAAAAAGAGCTCTTTCCAGCGCGAGCGACGATCCTCTTTCCAGCGCCAAGCGCCTTAATACCAAAAAGTACTGGATCTTGGGGTCCAGCTCTCTAAAGAGGAGCGTTACAGGCAAGACCTCATTTCTTCGGATATGAGGCCCGGGTACCATTCAATTCGGCCTAAGAGACACTTTGAATGGATCCGGCTGCATGGCTAGCCCCAGCAAGGATTGCTCCAGTGGAGCTCAGCACATCTTCACTCGTGACCAACACCTTAGACAATGGGAAAAAAAAAAAAAACACAGGCACTCCCAGCAGTGGGAGGGGTTATATAGGGAGAGAGAGTATATTTGTCTTAGGGCATGCCAGTGTCCATCACCTGAAGGTGGCATATAACCCATAGTAACTACTATGGCTCTGTGTCCCGTGATGTACGATAAGAAACAGATTTTTACATGCAAAAAAAAAAAAAAAAAAAACACACTGCTCTAGTGCCGATGTGGTTGAAGACCCCAATTCATTTTCCAGTCAATCATTCCCATATAAGCCCCATTCTACAGAGGTAACCTTTTAGCTGAAAGCAGCTTTTGCATATGTTTGCAATGACCATCATCAAACCTGGTTACTTGAGTTGTAAGAACCCATTGTAGTGTGTGTGGCAAGACTACTAAAGCAGCACAGCATGTGTAAGCAAATATCATCCCATACTAAGGGAAATGTATATAATGTGATAAGTGAAAGCATCAGTCTACCCAAGAAAGATACTGTGTGCCTGCATGTCAGGTTGGGGAGGGTGCGTGTAAATGGAGCCGTGCAATGCTCATTATACAACCGCTGGAAAGGCTTTCAGATTTCTCACTTCCTGTGACCTGCAATTCAAACCCGACACTCGCCTCCAGCAGAGCTGAAAACAATGTGCTGCACAGGCTGTATGCGCTACAGGCTGTGAGATGAGAGCTATACGATTCTATTATAAAAGAGCCCTTTCACACACTATGGAGCTATTAAAGAAAGAATCAGTTAAAAAAAAAAAAAAAGCCATGATATTGCAGACTATCAGTCATTAGATGTGGTGGTTGCATTCGTTTTTCACCTGGTAATCCCATGAATAACACCTCCAGTGGCTACATTTATTTCTCCACTCTTAGGAGGGAACCATAGTTGTCACACAGGCTGGCCGTGTTCATCTCTCCTATATTGCTGGGCTGATCAGATTAGTTACAAAGATTAACTGAATTATAGCACAATTGCCAGCGTAATAGTGAGGAAAAACCAGGAGCGAAGGTATGCATTAGTCAGTGAAGCCACACAATCTCTAACACTAAAGACCCGAGGAGAATCCCATAGCATAAAATGGAGAGGTAATGTCTAAGAAACAAAACGGGGGGGTTAAAGGGCTCAAAAAAAAAAAAAAAAAAAGGGAGGGGGGTTGGTTTATGGTTTACACACCAGATCTGAGGCAGGGTAGCTTTTTTTTTTTTTTTTTTTTTTTTAAGCCTATGACCGTATTTTATTGCAATGCCTTATATATAACATTTATGAGAGGTCCAGGGTATGAGAGGATTTGTTAGTGAGATTCATTTTTGCTTTAACTAGGTCTGAAATGATTTCAGGGTCTCGTAATTCAGATTTTTGAAGCGCCATGCCAAAGATTTGGGTGGTGGTTGAGAGGGCTGCAATTCCACACAGATTGCATGGTCCAGTAGTAGCAACATGGCCAATCCTTGCGTCAGAGACCATAGGCAAAGGGGTATGCATTGTCAAGAAAAAGTTGATTCTAGAGTATAAATCATGGATACAAGAGTGGTAAGCGTAGTCCTCATTTTTGGGGTGTACGATTCTCCACATATCTAGTAGTTGGCGTACATGTAGGGATTTCATGAGCTTCTTGTGGGCTGCTAAAGGACATATGGGAAAAAAAAACCTCCCGACGTATCCATAGATGGCTCCAAAGTTAGGTGAATATCTCCACCCAAAACTTCTGTGAGCCCTTCGAGCCTGGACAGGAGAGAATCCAAAAGGATATGTGGTCAGACTTAAGGTGAAAGTTTGTTGCAGAGTAGAGCCTTTCGGGGACCTGCTTCTGCATTGGAGTCAGAGGCTAAAAACTGCCCCGTTAGGGCCGGTTCACACAGCGAGGTGATGCGAGGCGACACGGCTCGCCTCGCCTCGCTCCCGCAAGTCGCCCCCGTTCTGTACAATGGAACCGTTCTGAGAGGAGCGACTCGAGTCGCTCCGACTCAGAAAAAAGGTTCCTGTACTACTTCGGGGCGACTTCGGGGGCGACTTGCATTGACTTCTATACAGAAGTCCTCTGCAAGTCGCCGCTGAGGTCCCCGCAGGTCGCGGTGAGGCAAGTCGGAGACGCCTCGCCGCGCCTCGCTGTGTGAACCGGCCCTTACTGTATTGGAAAGCAAAACGCTTGTTCCTTTAGATTTGGAAACTTGGGAAGTGCCAAGGTGATCGGTATGAAAACTACTTCTCTGCAGCTTTGGAGTTTTGTTGTACCTTACTTTTTAAATTGCAATTATGGGTGCCCTATGAATGCTATCCAACACTTTGTGGCACCAACTGAATATAAACTGAAGTTGTGGGATTGCTCAGTCGCCTTTCATCTGCTATCAGGAAGCAAAAAAATTAAAAAACGACATTTTATAATTCTGGTTTCCATGCACATTACTTTACTTTCACTTTTTAATTGACGAGGTTCAGTGAATATGACGGCTTCACTTTGCAGCACCTGTGAAATGTCAGCAGAACTGCTAAAAGCACATGTTCCAGATCCACCGGTATACGCAGGGTGTGGGGTTTCCAGCTTTCCATTAATACATCTCTATGGAAACACCATTTTAAAAAAGGAGGAAAAAAAAAAAAACACACTATATGGCCATCACAGGCAATTTCTTAAAGCAGGTGAAAAGCTTTCCACTCATACATTTCCCAACAATGCATGTACGATCTCCTATTGTGTGCAGCTAAAATGCCCCAATTTCTGTGGAGAGGAGAGGTCCAATTCTTAGTGGATGGGAGAACTGGCCGATTTGGTGTTCCAATCAGTATTATCTCTGCTCCTTACTGCAGACTCACAGGGCACAACTATGGAACTGCTTAAAGTGGAGGTCCACCCAAAAGGGGAAACTTCCACTCATTGTACTCCCCCCTCCGATGCCACATTTGTCACTTTGGGGGGGTATCCTGTTCCCACTCCTGGGAGCCTCAGCCGTGGGTATTGATGTCACTGCCCAGGCTCCCTCCTCCTCCCCCTGACCAGTAGGAGAGCAGAGCGGACCCTAACATGCACAGTAGGGTTCCCACGTGAAGCCATAAGGATTCACTGCCGGGTTCCCTTCCTTGCAATGGAGGCGGCATGCACCTGACAGCTGATGGAAACAGCTGCTGTGCCCACATCGCTGGACTCCAGGACAGGTAAGTGTCCGATTATTAAGTCAGCAGCTATGGGCAGCTGCTGCCTTTTAATTTTTGCAGCGGTGGGCGAACCTCCGCTTTCATTTCAGGAGCTGTAAACTCAATAAAAGAATACTGCATACAGAAATAACTGCTCCTGTTGTCACCCTGATAAAGCTGCTGGGATTTTAATGTGCAGTCATTATACTGCACTATTTATCCATCTATGTAAATAGAATGTTTGTTTGACAGAGCAATGAATTATAGGAAGCGTCCCCATGGAAACATGTTACAACTGTTGGAATACCAGTATGTGCTGTCATCCAACGATCAGACCAACTCTTCACCGCATATTTTATATTTTAATTTATGTTTGGAAATCCATAACTCATGACATTCAGAGCAAAAACTTCACCCTGCCCCTCCAGATAGCCCAGTACAAGATTGTAACCAGAGACAGCCCATCTGAAAGGACTTGCTGTCCTCTCAAGAGAACCCAAGTTTGGAACAATTGACCCTATACATTTTAGGCTGTGCCTATACTTTAGTGGCTGTTCTGAATATACACTTAACATCCCCCATAGTACATCCAGATCAGGGTTCTTCAACCAGGCTTCCTCCAGAGGTTGCTAGATAAGTTCCCACTGACACCATTGGCCTTTTTAACCATCTGTAAGGTGATAATTCTTCCCAATGACCATCATACTGATGTATGAGGAGTAGGGCTGCAACTAACGATTATTTTCATAATAGATTAGTTGGCAGATTATTGTTTCGATCGGTTAAGAACCCTAAAAAAAAAAGTGTGGTGTCTAAATTAGTTAATATGTAAGGTTTAAAAAAGGCAATTTATTCTTAAATATCTCTATATGCAGTGGTAAATATAAATAACCAACTATATGGTTAGGGAGCAAAATATCTAATCTACTCTGAGAATGACAGAAGAGATATACTGTATATATTAGAGGGGATACATACTATTAGAGGGGGGGGGGGATGTACTGTACATAGTATATACAGTATATGTCCTTTAATAGTATTAGAGGAGAGATATACTATTAAAGGGTCAATCTGGTAAATATCAGACTCATTAACTTTAACCCCCATTTTGTTACTGGCCGATTAATCAATGAAATTATTAATTGATTAATTTTATAATCGATTAATCGACAACTAATCGATTCGTTGTTTCAGTCCTAATCAGGGGTCATTTTTAGCAGTGGGTTCTCAAAGACCGGAAAGTTATTTCAAGGGTTCCTTTGTGTTGAAAAGGTTGAGAAAGGTTGATCTAGAGCAAGCTGTAGAGGGTGGCCACATTTCTTCATATAGCAGGGATCACGAAGAACGAACGCCTGGTACCCCTGGTAGAGGGGTGTAATGAATTAGATGACACAGGATTTTTTTTTTTGGGGGGGGGGGGGGGGGGATCCAGAACCTGCATAGTTATAACCTTTCGTTAAGGCACTACAAATTTCTGGATCTAAAAACTGTGGTGAAACTGTACAGACCTGAATTGTTCTTTAATTCTGCAATCTAAGCAAAACATTGCAAGCCAACAAAGGCCCCAAAGAACCTCAGTCCTTCGTTTGCCAATAGTTGACAGAATGCCAACACCCTAGGGGGAACATCTAAGAATTAAAAGTAAAAAGTAATTGCGGTGGCATATCTATGCATTCACGTTTGTTGCCAAACGGGCAGGCAGTAAACGGCATGGAGAGTTGAGTTAATTAAGCTAATCACCAATATTTGGTCCAATGAACAGACACAAAGTCAGATCCGATGGCAGCTGTTCCCACTGCTTACACTAGAGCAAGACCCTGCGTGTAGCCCCCGGGTCTTGACTCAGGAGTTCTCTCTACTTGGGCAAAGTGGAAATTACAGTCACAAGAAGATACACACCGTCCTCTGGAGCATCAATTTACCGTCATCCATGTTAAAAATAAATAAATCAAAAGCCTCCTTTAAATTACCCAATTATGCTTAATTACAGGCAGAAAAAAAAAAAAAAAAAAAAAGAAGAATTCTGAGGGGGTGATGTGCGTTAAAGGCCACAGAGGAGGGAAGCCGAATGCAACATGAAATGAAAGAACACCGATGGATGAAAACAAATGACCCACCATCTGAGCCATGCCTGGAATAATTGCAGGAACCAAGTCCAAAAACAAAGACTACTCATAACTGCTTTAAACCAGACGGATGTACAATGTAAACTTTTTATATCACATCAAATGAAGGATGATGCACTTGCACTACACAACCAAATGTCATGTTTAATATGTTATCAGAAAGTAGTCGGGACCATAGAAAAACACACTTCTCTGCAGTTATTAAAGAGACTCCAATCAAAATTGAAAAGTATGCCTTACAAATGTATATAGAGGGCCACAGCCGAGTCTACCTACTCAAAGCTTTAGTTCAGTGGTCTCCAAATTACAGCCCAGGTGTGGCCCTTTGCTGGAGTTTTTCCCGCCGACGCCGGGGGGGGAGGGCCTCCCCCCCCCATGCCTCCCGCCGACGGGAGGGCCTCCCCCCCCCCATGCCTCCCGCCGACGGGAGGGCCTCCCCCCCCATGCCTCCCGCCGACGGGAGGGCCTCCCCCCCCCCATGCCTCCCGCCGACGGGAGGGCCTCCCCCCCCCCATGCCTCCCGCCGACGGGAGGGCCTCCCCCCCCCCATGCCTCCCGCCGACGGGAGGGCCTCCCCCCCCCATGCCTCCCGCCGACGGGAGGGCCTCCCCCCCCCCATGCCTCCCGCCGACGGGAGGGCCTCCCCCCCCCATGCCTCCCGCCGACGGGAGGGCCCCCCCCATGCCTCCCGCCGACGCCGGGGGAAGGGGGCCCCATGCCTCCCGCCGACGACAAGGGGGGCCCCATGCCTCCCGCCGACGACAAGGGGGCCCATGCCTCCCGCCGACGACAAGGGGGGGCCCCATGCCTCCCGCCGACGACAAGGGGGGGCCCCATGCCTCCCGCCGACGACAAGGGGGGGCCCCATGCCTCCCGCCGACGACAAGGGGGGGCCCCATGCCTCCCGCCGACGACAAGGGGGGGCCCCATGCCTCCCGCCGACGACAAGGGGGGGCCCCATGCCTCCCGCCGACGACAAGGGGGGGCCCCATGCCTCCCGCCGACGACAAGGGGGGGCCCATGCCTCCCTAATATGTGGTCAAAGCTTAAAGTTTTACTAAACCCAGGAGCCTGCATTCACTATATCTGGTCTCCCACAGTACACAGAACATGGAAATGCAATTTTAGTAAACTGCTAAATGCCTTTTCTCATCAGCAGTATATGGCAGTCGAGACTTCTATCCGTGTCTGGCCAAGCACTGGTTAAAGATTGTAGGAGGAATTTTCATTCTCCTCTTACTGTCCTATGAGGCTGCATGACCTCTGACCCTCTGCCTGGACAGCGCTGATTGGCCCTGTGTGATGATCACATGCACCCTCTTTAAAAAAAAAAAAAAAATCTCTAGCAATACACACCAAACTGAGCATGGGCAAAGTGTGCCTCTAGGGCTCTGTGCGATCAGCAGATGGATTGAGGACAGTAAAAAGGGGAGGATCAGAGGAGACAGGATCAAACAGCCTTTTTACACAATGTAGAGGATTAACCCCTTAGGTTCCACAGCGAGTATAACAAGCATGATTGACTGCATATAAAGACTTTTTACTGTTGTGAGTTTAGTAACACTTTAAAATGAAGCTAGAAGTGGTTTGGCTACCATACACAGCTGCATCAGGGTTTGCACTCTGCAGTTTTAGTAAATCAACTCCAAAGCGTATGTCATTTTTACTGAGTCCCGTGTATTAAGGGACACACTACGCAGGTTCATATTTACAGAGATCCGACCCACAGCGTCCCATGTTTGCTGGTATTCCGCACCACAAGTACTCTCTCATGTGCAGTGGTGCCCCACAGAAGTCTATGGGGCTCATCTTCCTGCATCTCCCAGCAGAGAGATAGAGGTAGTAGAGCCTCACAGAAGTCTATGGAGCTCTGCTGTGCAGGTGCAGCCAGGACATAGTGAGGACAATTCAATCCTATGTGGTGACAATGACATGGGTTCAGTGTATTTTAGAAAGATGCACTGCAACCCCACCTCAAGTCTGTGCTTTGGTGTAGACAGGGCACACAGAAAACAATTTGTGTCCCAGCAGCAAGCCTGCATTGATCTGTGCAGATTAACATACGGAATCACCACCAACCCAAATTTCTTA
>NW_027507764.1:545490793-545500793 GCF_037356315.1 Lithobates pipiens
TATAAGATTTGCGTTGAGGCTGCTTTGCAAAAATAATCACCATAAATCAAATTCTCATGAAATTTCTCTAATATATCTGGTAACAGCCCAATCCAAGTGAAGATTAAAAAAAAAAAAAAGCAGCAAAGTGGACAATTCGCAGCTCGTTACACTTACACAGACTTATCTGGGAACTCTAGAGGCCTTGGAAGTCAAACACAAAAGCCCCAACCGAAGCAAGCTCACCCCGACAGCGATGTCAAACATCTGCGGGTAAAACAGACTATATAACGCGCCTGCCAAGTTCTGCTTTAGTAAACGGTCTGAAGTGACAATGCCTGCACTAAAGAGATTACACACAAATAAATGGACACAAAGTACAATGATCGCACAAAGAGAAGGAAGCTGTCCTGGAGGATTTTCACCATACACATAGAAAGTAGCACTTCTAGAATACGCCATTCAACAAGCATTGCGATTTTTTTTTTTTTATTATCCCAATCAATTTGGGTCAGAGCTAAAAGCTTCTTCTGCACTGATTCAGGGACGATAATCAGTTTAAAATGGATGTAAAACATCTTTCTCCGACAAATAAAAAGTATCTTTGTGAAACACAATTTGATAGAAGACGGTTTTGACAGTAAAAATGTATAAAAAGTAAACCTATTGTATGGTTAACAATGAAATTACCCACTTTTCAGATGACTTAACAGGAGATGTAAAGTTGTAATATCTCAAATATAAGAACAGCCCAATTTAACAAATAAAAATGCTTGGTAATCGGAACCTAAACATGCTTCTATAGCCTACCTATTCATCCTACCTAGAATACCTATTCATGTAGTGATTGACGCATATCTGCCCCTGTTACTTTCTTAAAATGTACCTAAACTGAAAACAAAAAAATGGCATATATAGTATCTTCCTAGTGCTTGATGTTGTGGCTGCATTCGTTTTTTAAGCTTCTTTTTGATTTTTAGGTGGTAATCCTGCAAATAACACATTCTATGTCTCTGGGTGGCTATGCTCACTCCCCCCACTATCTTTAGAGGGAGCCATGGTTGTCACCCTACACCAGTGATGGTGAACCTTGCCCCTGCAGATGTTTTGGAACTACATTTCCCATAATGCTCATGCACTCTGCAATCAATGAGGTTCCAAGGTTCACCATCACTGCCCTAGAATGTTCTCCTGATATAAACTTCAAACGTGTTTGTATCTACTATCGCCCACCACATTCTTCGACTGAAAAAGGAGCCAGATGGCCAAGCAACCAATCAGAGGCACAGTAGAAGATTTTTCCATCAAAGCAGCATAACATGCATGGAAGAATCAGTTAGACCTCTTTTGTTCAGCCTGCATGCTAAATGACAAAAAAAAACAAGAAACAAAAAAAAAAAAAATAAATAAATAAAACTCTAATGCCACGTACACACGATCAGACATTCCAAAATCAAAATACATGGGATTTTTTACGACAGATGTTGGCTCAAACTCGTCTTGCATACACAGTCACACAATTTTGTCGGAAATTCAAGAACGCGGTGACACATGACGAGCCGAGAAAATTTAAGTTCAATAGCCGGTGCATGCGTAGAACTTTGTGCGTCAGAATTGTGTGCAGACGATCGGAATTTCCGACAACGGATTTTGTCATCGGAAAATTTGATATCTGGATCTAAAATGTGTGTCGGACATTCCGATGGAAAATGACCGATGGGGCCTACACACGGTCAGAAATTCCAACAAAAAGCTCCCATCGAACATTTTCCGTTAGAAAATCCGACCGTGTGTATGGGGCATAACAGTGTAGGGCTGGTCACAGATCTAGAGACCCTTCCATGCATTTGCAGGGTCCTGTCTGCCAGCAGATGTGAATCACGCATGCCTTTGCAGAACTACACCTCCTAGGGTGCAGTGAGCCTGCACTGATTCTTTTGATGAAGGCCTAAGGCCGAAACACGTCAGCATTTTTTTGGATGATGTTATTGCTGTAATGCTCAAATATTTTCTATGGAGAAGCTGAAGAGTTGCTTGCCTGTACTTTCTATGGAACGGATGTCAGACCAGGTTGCATTATATAAATGGAGCCTTATCCTGTGATACTAACAGAGCATAGCACTACTATAGGAAATGTGTATAAATAATTCCATGTGTATTCCACATCGTTTTGATAAGAGAGAATGACCACAATGTCAATTATTGCACAACTGAGAATGGCTGCCATAGTTCCTGGTAAAGAGAAAAGTGTGGTTTAGGTGGAGCAAACTGATCATGTGTTGTCAAGCATCCCAACCTTCACTTTGGGTTCCAAGGCAAAGCAGTTGGAAATGTGATCCCATGGCTAAGCGAATTCCAAGGGCGCAGGGAAAATATGTTACTGCAAAGTAGCTTAAAATGTTACTAAACCCAGGACCCTGCATTCACTATATCTCTCCCACAGTACATAGAAATGCAATTATTTTAATAAATATAAACTGCTAAATACCTTTTCTCATCAGCAGTATTGTGACTTTGATTAGTGTCTGGTTAAAGCTTGTAGGAGGAGTTTTTAATCGGCACTGACTGTCCTATGAGGATGCAGGACCCCTGACCCTCTGTAAGGACAGGACTGTTTGGCCCTTTGCTGAATGCATGCACTCTCCCAAGCAAAAAAAGAAAAAAACACAACTCCCTACCAATACCAAACTGAGCTTGTGCAGCTTTGTCCCCTAGCTCTGTACTATCAGGAAATATATTGAGGACTGTGGAAGAAGGGGAGGATCAAAGGAGACAGGCTCAAGTAGCCTTTTTACACAATGCAGAGGGTTAACCCCTTAGGTTCCACAGTGAGTATAACAAGCATGCTTTACTGCATATACCGTATATACTCGAGTATAAGCCGAGATTTTCAGCCTCTTTTTTGAGGCTGAAAGTGCCCCCCTCGGCTTATACTCGAGTCATCGCTGTCTGCCCGCTCGATCAGCGTGTCGAGCAGACAGACAGCGGCCATTCTATCATTCAAAAGCCGCGCCTCCGGCTCCGCCTTCGCCTGTGATAGGCGGAACACTGAATTTCCCAGCAGCCTGTGTTCCGCCTATCACGGACATCGTATCATCCTCGTACTACGGACGAGGATGATACGATGTCCGTGATAGGCGGAACACAGGCTGCTGGGAAATTCAGTGTTCCGCCTATCACAGGCGAAGGCGGAGGCTTTTGAATTTTACAATGGCCGCCGACGAAGAGGGCACGGGACGGAGGCAAGGCAAGGCACGGCACGGGACGGGACGGGACGGAGGCAAGGCAAGGCACGACACGGGACGGAGGCAAGGCACGGCGGCAAGGCACGGCACGGGACGGAGGCAAGGAGGCAAGGCACGGGACGGAGGCTCGGGACAAAGGCTCGGGACACAGGTAGGCTGGACACACACACACACACACACACACACACACACACACACACGGATGGAGACACACACACACACACATGGATGGAGACACACACACACAGGGATGGATGGATGGAGACACACACACACAGGGATGGATGGATGGATGGATGGAGACACACACACACAGGGATGGATGGATGGATGGATGGAGACACACACACACACAGGGATGGATGGACGGACACACACACACAGGGATGGATGGACGGACACACAGGGATGGACGGACACACAGGGATGGACGGACACACAGGGATGGACGGACACACACACAGGGATGGACAGGCATGTCTCACCCTCGGCTTATACACGAGTCAATAAGTTTGCCAGTTTTTTTGGGGGTAAATTGGGGGCCTCGGCTTATATTCGGGTCGGCCTATACTCGAGTATATACGGTAAACACTAATTTTACTGTTATGGGTTAGTATCACTTTAACCTGTGGTATGCATCCAAAGCATGCCTAGACCAATGGAATGATAGAACAGAACTATGCTGGAGAACATTAGAATTATGGGTTGCATTACATATACAAGCATTATTTAAAACCATCAATATTTTATAAAGAAATATGTGAACGCTGCCCAATTGCTCTGTGTGGTCCACGTACCTTATCCACCCACTAGCACCAAATAGATATGGTGGACATATGGCGATTTCTCCGACCCCAACTACATGTTTACTAACTAAATGTAATCTTTAAGGCTCAGAGGAGGCTTTGCTCTAAACACAAAGAATTATAGATGACTGCATTTCTCCAAGTGAGGGAAATCCCTAATTAGATAGTGGATGGGACAGGTGTCCCATTAGAAAATGTCCAGTTTCTGCGAAAAACCCCCAAAAAATGGAAATGTCCCATCACCCTGCCCCGGTTACACTGGTCACTGCAATAAAAAGCTAATGGAGGCTCTGAGTGTTCCCCACGCTATCAAAAAATAAAAAAAAGAAACCTTTTCTTATAGTAAATTGGGGCAGCTACCATGGGCAACAACTCTTTTTGTTCTAGTGCATATCTTTCACTTGGATGTACACAGCTGATAAGTGTACAAACATCTCAGAGCTGACTTAAGCCAGACATAAAACAAAGTCTGGGAATGGGTAAAACCTCGCTGAAGGAGAACAAGCTGCCCGTCAGCAAGACCGGCGTCTGGAGACAATCACCGAAAACCGTTCTTGCATTTTTGTCATTTGCTGATCCAGTACAATTAAATACCGCCAGAATATTAACTAAGAGCTCAAATGTGTGAGAGATTGAGGGATGGCGAGGGAATAGAAGAGGGAATAGAAGAGGGAGGAGAAAGAGAGAAGTCAGAACTACATAAATGGGTAAAGAGAGACCAGGAAATAAAAACCGTAACATTCCACATTCTACCGGGAGAAGAGGAGCCAACGGTGAGCACAATATGCATGTCACAGAAAGAGAGACATGAAAAACTGTTCCCTTCCCTTTATATTTACTTTTCCCCTAATATTGCCCTTGAAAAGAAAAGAAAAGGAGAAAGAGAAAACAAATGAGAAAGGAAGGAAAGAGAAGGATAAAAAGAAAGAAAAAAAATAGAAAGAAACAGAATAAATCGAGAGAGAAATAAAAACAGGGATAGAAGTGAGATTGAGAAAGAAAAAAGGTAAGAGAGAGTAAGAAAGAGGGAGAGCTGAGAGAACGATTAAGGAGAGAAACAGAAATGAAGGGGAGAAAGAATGAAAGAAAAAGACGATAGAGAGACATTAATAGAGAGAAAGGAAATAGAAAATGGAGAGAGAGAAAAAAAAAAAAAAAGAGAGAAAGTGTAAAGTGAGGAAAAAAATAAATAAAAAAAAGCAAGAGAGGGGGAGCGAGGGAGGGGGAGCGAGGGAGGGGGAGCGAGGGAGGGGGAGCGAGGGAGGGAGAGAGAGGGAGGGAGGGAGAGAGAGAGAGAGAGAGGGAGGGGGGAGAGAGAGAGGGAGGGGGAGAGAGGGAGGGAGGGGGAGAGAGGGAGGGAGGGGGAGAGAGAGAGGGGGAGAGAGGGAGGGAGGGGGAGAGAGGAGAGGAGGGGGGAGGGAGGAGAGAGAGGGAGGGAGGAGAGAGAGGGAGGGAGGAGAGAGAGGGAGGGAGGAGAGAGAGGGAGGGAAGAGAGAGAGGGAGGGAAGAGAGAGAGGGAGGGAAGAGAGAGAGAGAGAGAGGAGAAAGCGTAAGGCAAGAGAGAGTAAAGCAAGGAACAAACAGAGAAAAAAACATGAAAGAAGAAAGAAAATACAACAGAAAAGAAAAAAAGAAAGAAAAGACGAAGAGACTGGGAATAGATGACCAGTAGAAGAGTGGGACAGATTTACCAGACCAGTGCAGTTGTAATGGCAGTGTGGGGCTCGGGACATCTGCGGTGAGGGGATATGGCACAGATGTAGATGAGTGCCCGGTAAGGCGGTGTGTGAGGGGGGGAATCTTAAACATCTTGATTACAAGTTGGAATGTAATGACAGACCTTATGCATTAGTTACAATATAGTGCACTCATACGATCCGGGGGGGTGGAATACCACAGAAATTGCAGTAATCTGCTGCACTGTCACTTATTTCAGCATCTCAACAGCCATAATTGACTAATAGGATAATAAGAATGCTGCTTACCAAACTAAAAAGCCTGTGCTCCTTTGTTTTAAATGCCCTTGAGAAGGAAACACTCGGAGAAGCACACACAAAGTGCGCTTGATTACAATCATCTCTCTTGATTGAAAGTATTTAAATTGTGCTAGTCTGCATGTTCTGGTGAATTACACCGTGCAGACACCCCGAGCATGTTAGCTGAAGGCATCAACTCCTAAGCCACATTAATATATACCAGTTTATAGTTTAATTATTAAGGCCATGTTCCTTACAGAGGACCTCCAGATGAAAAAAGTAGAATATTGCAGTTGTCATAATGATTACACACACAATATAAGAATAAACAATCAATCTACAAAATAAACTATAATATATATATATATATATATATATATATATATATATATATATATATATATATATATATATATATATATATATATATCAAAATAATGTAATATATAAATGGAGTTGGTAACCACATTTGATGAATGAGAAGGAAGAACCATGAGGAATGGTCACTCACTATTTCATATCTATCGATAGATTTTTTTTGTGGAATTTGGCGAGGAATGGGCATGGGGATGCTACCCAGTGATATTAAAAAGATTTTATATATGCAAACAATATTTAATTTTAATATAAGTATTAAAAATAATTAAAATTGCAATATAAATAAAAATGACCCAATAATAGTGATATAAATCCTCATGCATGGTCCACTTTAATTAGAAAAAAAGCAAACAACGATCAAACTTGCTTTGTGTTCTCTTCATCTTCTGTAAAAGTTTTTTTTTTTTTTTTTTTTTTTTTAAACAATTTAACTGGATAATCTTGATCCCATTGGTGGAAAAATAATCTGCCATGTAGAGCCTAATGACAGCCATATTTGGGTGCACGAGTCCCCAGCGTTCGGTGGAATGGTTTTCTGTCATTTTCTACTTCAGGATCATAATCTACAAAATGACTTCACTGCTGCTAAGGTTAAATCCTTCCGACAGGGAGAAAGGCAAATTTAGATAGGAGAAATGGGCCTCCATTTGCAGTCAAATCCTCGCTTTTTAAACCGCAGGGTTAGATAAACAGATAGAGCCATATGGCAGAGAGAGATCACGGCTGCACAAGACTGAGGTTTTCATGGTCCCGGGAGAATGGCTAAGTGAACACGGCATTATTACAGTGAGAAATGAACAAGCACGCATACTGCTTTTAGTCATGAAAAAAGATTTAGCATCTCTGCCCCCTCCGGTGCCCTGCTGGGCTGACAAACACCGAAGGTCAAAAACATAAGCTGGCCAAAAGCCCGAATTGTGTTCCACTTCCCCCTGTGGAAGAGTCGGCACAACTTTAGAAAATACCGGTTTAGGAACACGTACTTCTTGAGATGCATTTCGTTGGAGGCTTGCATTGGGCTAAGCCACTGGGAAATTCCCTGTCAAATGGATATAGTGCATGTAACAGCAAGTTCACAGCTGAAACTGAAAGCACTTTCAAGCAGCATCTCTGTGCTCCCCTCCACTGCTAATTATCTGGGCCTCTACTGCATCCTACACCATGGGTCTGAATCACAGATGTCATCTACCCTTTGTTTTTCCGAAGGACAGTACTTCTATATGTACCTTTTTTTTTATAGTGGACCCCTTAGAAACTTTATAGGTCTGTTTAAATATGAAGCAGCAAAATACAATTTCAGACTTAGGTGATGTCATCAGTTTGCTGCAGGCACGTGGGAGCATTTCCTCGGTTTCCCCTATTCCAGCGATCAGACTGCAACACAATCTTGTGGCTTGCTATAAAGTTAAAGGTATAACTAAAGGCAAAAAAACGTTTGTTTTAGTTTTGGAGTGAAGAGGAATTAGAACCCTTGTCAAGTTTTAACTGTTGTCTATCTTCGTTATGGGGATCTATGCACTCTGTTTGGTTTACCATTCTCACCAAGAGTGAAAAAAGATCCCAACAGGTAGGGTTGCACCGATACCAATATCAGTGCAGGTACTAAGCTTTTGCATGAGTACTCGTACAAATGCTGCGCTACCTGAAACCGACACATCTGCGGTGCGATTTGAGCCCATACAAAATGAATAGGCTTAAATCGCACTGCATAGAATCACGTGATTTAAAAAGGAATGTGGTGCAATTCTTGTCTGAATCACAAGCGGTTTCTCCCATCACTCACTTATGCAGGGAAGCCTATCCCACCTCCACCCAAGAGCTGTACCCGAGTCACCTCCATCAGTTCGCCCCCCGCAGTTATTACCTTTTGTACCACCTCCCTTTAGATTGTAAGCTCCATGAACTGGGCCCTTCTGTATTGAACTGTATTGTAACTGTACTGTCCCCTAACCTACAGTTAGGTCCACAACTCAATGTGATTAAAGCCGTACTAAAAAATAAAAGGAACTCATTATTTAGGAAACCTAATCTTAACCATCAGTGGCAGGTAGAACATTCCATTATTTTAGGCCCTATTTCATCATCTGAGGTGTTGCTTGAAAGAAACAAGGGCGGGAGAGTGGACTGTACTAATTGCTATTGATTTTCATTCATTCTGTCTACAAATAAATCAGATGTGGCACTCCATTTCCGACGCTAACAAGCGGCCGAGCTGGTTGACACGTTTAGACGGGAGAGCTGAAGCGAAGCACATCTGCCAAGCATTGAGTGTTCATAATATGTCCAATTCCATCTGCAGGCATGAGGTCATCTCGCAACACCACATTGAGGGAGAAACATGGATTATTGACTATCTACCTGGAGGCAGAGCCATGTAGAAAATTCACACTTCACACATTAGAACACTGATCAGATAAAATTAACAGCAGATCCAGCGTTTTGTTCTGGTTCAGACCTGCTTATAAGGAAGAATGACCACACCTTGTAAAGAAGCCGAACTTCAAATGTAGGTGCATGGTCTCAAGAGTTAGGCCAGCCACAGATGATATGGTTTTCTTTCCTGCAACCACTTACTGTGGTAATGGGGGGGAATACCTTCCACTGAGCTACTGTGTTCTCCCGACAGGGAGAGGGGGCGCAGGGAGCCGTCCCTGCCGGGGTAACAGTGGATTATTGCCAGCGGCTATAGCCACTGGTAAAAATCACACATTCTAAAGATCCAAAAGGGCGATTGTACCCAAATCAGTTCACTTCAATCAGCCTGCCCAGACATGGTTCTAATCTCGGCTGGTCCCTGTTGAACCACCCGAGATTCGAACCGCCTATGACTGGCTTTAGTGTTGAATCACAAACTAGCTTCTGATGTGTCTCAAGTCACTTGATGTGAAGGTCTCTGCACTCAAGTGCCCATTTCCACCAATCTACAGTAGCCGACATTAGATAAAAATGTTCCTGTATCATTTATTTTACATTATGGAGAATGTATTGAGAGGCAAAATTCTGAAGGAGGAAGAGCAGGCGAACTCCCATGGGTGGAGTGATAGAGGTGTAATAAGTTGATGGTGGCTTTAAATAACTGCAAAGATTCAGGTCATTTGTTCTCCAAACACCCAGACTAAAGCATGACAGGATGGCGATACTGTGATGATAACCTTGTACCAGAAACATGGTACTCGGACAATCCTAAAAATCCATAAAACCTATAGAAAAAAAAAATATCACTGTGACAAAACATAATAAAATCAGAATATAGAGGAAAATTCAGCCCAACGAACTACTGTAAACAGTTTAAAAACACAGAAGACATTTTTTACCCAATGGCTCAACCCCTCCTTACTTCATCCAACCAAGATGGTTTATAGCAACACAACTAGGACCAAAGGTGAAAATGCACTAAGAGACAACTGTGGCCCATATAGCTTGTGGCTGTTCTCTAGCCGGCACTTTATCTAATCAAGGTTTTGTTTTTCAAGCCAAATATCTGATACATTTAGGCTTCAAGGTTACAGATTTTTAATTGGACAGCAGTTTAAGATAAATGGGCACCTACTACAGATCTCAATCTCCAAATAGGGTATAGAGTATAGTAAAGCCCCCAATTGCTTCCATGTTTCAA
>NW_027507764.1:545503293-545573293 GCF_037356315.1 Lithobates pipiens
ACAGAGGAGACAGAGGAGGAGGAGACGGAGACAGAGGAGGAGGAGGAGGAGGAGGAGGAGACGGAGACAGAGGAGGAGGAGGAGGAGACGGAGACAGAGGAGGAGGAGGAGGAGACGGAGACAGAGGAGGAGACAGAGGAGGAGACGGAGACAGAGGAGGAGGAGACGGAGACAGAGGAGGAGGAGGAGGAGACGGAGACAGAGGAGGAGGAGGAGGAGACGGAGACAGAGGAGGAGGAGGAGGAGACGGAGACAGAGGAGGAGGAGGAGGAGACGGAGACAGAGGAGGAGGAGGAGGAGACGGAGACAGAGGAGGAGGAGGAGGAGACGGAGACAGAGGAGGAGGAGGAGGAGACGGAGACAGAGGAGGAGGAGACGGAGACAGAGGAGGAGGAGATGGAGACAGAGGAGGAGGAGGAGACAGAGACGGAGGAGGAGGAGGAGGAGACGGAGACGGAGGAGGAGGAGACGGAGATGGAGGAGGAGGAGACGGAGGAGACGGAGGAGGAGGAGGAGATAGAGATGTTAGAGAAGATACAGGAGATAGAGGTGATGGAGAGAAGCGATAGATCGAGAGATAGAGATAGAGAGAGATATATATATATATACACACACACACACACACACACACACACACACACACACACACTCAAGCTACACACACAATATATTATATATATATATATATATATATATATATATATATATCACATACACACACACACATACATATACAAACACATATCTATAGATATTTATTTCGTTGTCTGCTATATTTTTTCCCACAAAGTGGACTTACCCTTTAAAGCCAAAAAAAAAGAAAAAAATAAATTAAAGAAAAAAAAGGTATTTCAAGTGTTTTTTTTAATATCTATACACAAATGATTTTGCTTTTCATTTCTACTTTCAATGGAATGGGATCTTTTACACGGTGAGGGTTTACATATACTTTATAATAAAAGTAGAAGATTAAAGGCAATTAAACTTTAGAAAGTTTACAGAATATTTTACTAATTATGCAATGAACAACCTTTAAAAACTTCTCACAAAGCTATAATAGTGCAGCTTAATTAAAACCTGTGATTCCACCTTGAAGACATTTTTCATGTATAGCAGAATAACCAGAATAGGATGTCACAAATATTACCGGTTTTCGTTGTTTGACTTTCATTTTTTAGATAGCTCTCCCCACTTAATCACTATCATTTATCTGCTCAGACGTGCTTTCAATGTTACAAATCTCTCTAGTTTAGAAATATGTACCACTTTATCACAGAGGGGTACTATATTTTCTTTGTGTAAATTTTAAATACATTTTTAATTTTTTTTTGCTGTGCAAAAAGAAAAATGTAATTGTTGCAACACTTAACTTCTCCCCAGAAATTGATGCTCTTCTGTCAGCCAGCATCATCCAACCCACCTTCTGGGAGCCCAGGCACCCATGGACAGAATTGTAATGTAAGGGGGCGTTGGGAGGTGCGCTTAAGACCTCATGTATGTACACTGGGTGCTTAGCCACGGTGCATGAAGCTTTGGCGTTTTGGTGCGGGTGAAACAAATTGGAAGTACCATCCAGCCCTGCTGCCGGCAGCCTTTAACCACTTCAGCCCCGGAAGGTTTTACCCTCTTCCAAACCAGGCCATTTTTTGCGATACGGCACTGCGTTACTTCAACTGACAATTGCGCTGTCGTGCAAAGCTGTACCCAAATAAAATTGATGTCCTTTTTTCCCTTATTTGATCACCTCTGCGGTTTTGCTATAAACAAAAATATATATATATATATATATATATATATATATATATATATATATATATATATATATATATATAAATTTTCCATCAATTTCGGCCAATATATTCAGCTACAAATTTTTGGGTTATATTGATTGGTCAGCACAAAAGTTATAGCATCCACAAACTATGGGATAGATTTACAGACTTACACAGACTTGCAGCTCTGCACAGAAACCAATCCACTTCCAGGTTTTATTATCAAAGCTTAGTTGAAAAAACCGAAGTAAGAAGCTGATTGGCTGCCATGCACAGCTGCACCAGACTTTGCACTCTCCAGTTTTAGTAAATCATCCTCAGTATTTGCCCAGGTGTGCATGCCCGAAAAACAGACTGCTTGCATTCTGGGCATTTATCTCTGGGCACATAGTGCCCTATGTGTTTGTACCCCTCATGGACCTGTCGGCTGTGGGGCTGCCTGGTTCTTCTATCTGCACCTAAATGCCAGAGCCTCCTGCACCCAATGGTGCCCATACACTAGACAAACAATCATTGGAAAATCTGTCATTTGTTCATTTTCCATCCAGGTACTGGGCACAAATCAAAAATCGGTTGGGACATTTTTGAGCCAAAAATAAATAAACGAAGGAAAAGTTTAAAAAACTTCTGCCAAACGACGATAAATTGAAACATTAAAGTATAACTAAAGGCAAAACAAGGCTAAAGGTTTGCGCAAACGTTATAGCGTCTACAAAATAGGGGATAGTTTATGGCATTTTTATTAAATTTTTTTTTTATTAGTAATGGCAGCGATCTGATTTTTATCATGACTGACATTATGGCGGACACGTCGGACACTTCTGACACTATTTTGGGACCATTGTCATTTATACAGTGATCGTGCAATAAAAATACACTGATTACTGTGTAAATGACACTGGCAGGGAAGGGGTTAAACACTAGGGGGCGATCAAGGGGTTAAGTGTATTCTAGGAAGTGATTCTAACTGTGGGGAGGTGGGCTTCCACTCACATGACAGCAATCACTGCTCCGATGACCGGGAGCGGTGATCTGTCACGTGACAAGGCAGAACGGGGAAATGTCTTGTTTACATAGGCATCTCCCCGTTTTGTGGTTCCATGACATGATCGCCGGGGGAAACCACAAGACAGAGTCCGCGGTCACGCTGTATGTGGTGCGTGTGCGCTAGCCCTGCCAATTAAAGGGGACGTACAGATACGGCCATTTGCCCATCGCTGCCATTGTGCCGAAGTATATCGGCGTGAAGCAGTCGGCAAGTGGTTAAAATGTTTCTCGTCCATTAAAAATGTAGCTGTTGGTACTGTGCATGTGTGTCCCAGAAGCAAAAAACGAATGAGTAACTGATTCATTTTTGTCTACTGAATGATTTATCATTTGAAATGTAGTCGTTACACGATGGCAATATCATTTGCTCTCACGACCGTGTGTTCGTTTTTCCAAAACGCGTTCAATCATTTTTTTTGACTGCTGTATGGCATAGCATTTAGGCATAAAGTGTATCTAAAGCCAAAAACCAAAATAAAGTTATATATTGCAGCTTACAAGTCTTTAGTTTTCTTTCTTCTGTCTTTTTTTCATTTATTTTCACCTGGTGATCTTACGAACACACTTGGGCAATGTGCGTTAATTGCACGGATATGAATGGGGCCTTAACCGCTTAAGGACTTCCTCCTGCACATATACTTCAGCAGAATGGCACAGCTGGGCACAAGCACGTACCTGTACGTTGCTCTTTAAGTGCCCAGCTGTGGGTCGGGAGCGCGCCTCCGGCGGCTCGCTCCCGTCCCGGTCCTGAGCTCCGTGACCGTGGCCATGGGACCAGCGGACCCGATCACCGCTGGTGTCCCGCAATCGGGTCACAGAGCTGAAAAACGAGGAGAGGCTATAACTTTTGCACAAACCAATCAAATCGCTAATTGCGTTTTTTTTTACCAAAAATATGTAGAACATGTATCGGCCAAAACTGAGGAAAAAAATGATTTTTTTTTTTTTTTTTTTTTTAGATATTTTTGGGGGATATTTATTATAGCAAAAAGTAAAAATTATTGAATTTTTTTTTTTTTTAAATTGTCGCTCTATTTTTGTTTATAGCGCAAAAAATAAAAACCGCAGGGGTGATCAAATACCACCAAAAGAAAACTCTATTTGTGGGAAAAAAAGGACGCCAATTTTGTTTGGGAGCCACATTGCATAACCGCGCAATTGTCAGTCAAAGCGACGCAGTGCCGAATCGCAAAAAGGGGCCTGGTCCTTTGGCTGCAAATTGGTCCGGGGCTTAAGTGGTTAAAAACCCATATTTTTAAATTGAATTGATATATAAAAAAAAAAAAGGACACATAATAAAATTCTCTTTAACCACCGGAAAAAAAAGGAAGGAAGACTAATGTGTAAGGCAAGTCTTTCCCTACAATTCCCCATAACAGTGTTTTATCTAAACAGGAGCCCCTTCAATCAGAGTTCACCATCTGCTGCATCGCTATAAGTTTAAATTTAGTCTACACTGAGATGTGCGAACGATCCATTGTCACAGTTCAAACAATATGCTTCATATGTACAAGGTCAGGTTCATTCCCAGACATTTGAATATACTTTACCAAGCAGCTATCATACACCAAGCCCCAGGGCAGCGGCACTCCCGTCTATGCCGTACTTGCATTTAAGCATCAGCACAACATTTAAAATGCCATCAGCTTGTCAGGCAACCCCCAATAAAAGGAAATGAATACGAGATTAAGAAAAGCAGCACATACTGTACATTGTTCAATAGCTGCAAGTCATGCAACCAAGTCTAGCACAGCCGAGACCACTGGGGAATCTGCAGATCTGATTTAAAAACCATGTCAGCATTAGGGTTGCCAATATATTATCTGCCAATCCGGTAAAAATGGGACATGCTACCAATTTTATTACTATAACAGAGATCAGAAAGTATTTTTTTTCCCACAGAGTTGGCATAGTTGGTTCAGAAGGAAAACGATAGCAGACCATTTTTTTCCTCAGGGAAGGTTAAACCTC
The DNA here is from genome assembly GCF_037356315.1 of Lithobates pipiens. NCBI lineage: Eukaryota > Metazoa > Chordata > Amphibia > Anura > Ranidae > Lithobates > Lithobates pipiens. Next base: position 545,508,084 of record NW_027507764.1, read on the forward strand.
ATGAAGCAAAATTTAAAAAATCCATAAAGAAAACAAAAATATGAATAATTACAAATTTGTATTTTTTATTTTCTTGTTCAAAATTTTTATTGGTTTTTGCACTTCAAGGAGGATCATTGAAAACATACAGGATTACATCCATGATCACTGAAGTGTGCAGTAACAGAATCATTTTTTTATTTTAATTTTATTTGGTATCAGCCGAATTCAATTCCCTGTACAGCAGAGCTCAGGCAGAAGCAAACAACAAATTGTGCTACAATGCTGATAGGAGAGAGCAGAGTGATGAGGACACAAGCTCACCAGAGTGCAGCTTCTCCTTTCACTGCCCATTCACCAACATTTTGTGTGGAGACCTTAAATTAAAATTGCAGCAGAAAAAGATCACGTCACCTCCCCTGCCAAACCAGGCTGAGATGTGTGGCATGCGTTTGCAAATGTGTGCTAACTAAACCCCTGCTTTTAACAGATGGGTTAATTTGGTTGGTCAGCAGACTGGTTGGTGAGTTGAGCTATGGAATAGTTTCCGTCTTACATGTATATGTCCTCCATGGGCTCCTCACTGTGAAGGCCGGTTATAGGTGTGGGCAGTGGCCAGTCTTTTGTTACTGTTTGTATATATGGTCCAGGGACACACTGGGCACCTTCGCTGCCATTGTGCTCTTGCTGGGTGTCCAGTGTGCTCCTGTTCCTTTAAGGGGGGCTTGGGTATTCTCCACGCACCTGTCCCACATCTATCCATTCCATGCATGGGCTTCCATTGTGGAGACACAAATTTGTAGTGTTAGGACCGCAAGCAACCAAAGGCGCCGTGACGAGGCCTTGCAGCTTTCACATGCGTATGCAAATGTGTGCTAACTAACCCTGCTTTTAACAGAAGGTTAGAGAGCAGATTGGTTGGCGAGTTGAGTTATGGAATTGTTTTTGTCTTACATGAGATGTGTGGCAGACCTGTGGAAATTTCACAACTGGATGGGCTAAAATATAGCCCTTTTGGCAGCTAAAACAGCTTCTGCATCGTTTTTTTTTATCTGTATTTACTGGTTTTCCTAGACTTCAGTTTTAAGGCCAAATAATCCAACTAGAAGGTTCCACTTGCCATGTTCAGACCTCAATCTGCCTACTCTACTGTTGTAGGACCTGTAAGCCAAAGGAGTGGCGTAAAGAAAGCAACACAATGTTCTCCAAATGCACCGGGTTTACTAAGCCCATTAAAGAGGAACTCCAGTCTCCCCCCAAATAATTAAAAGTCAGCAGCTACAAATACTGTACCTGTTGACTTTTAATAGAAGAACACTTACCTGTCCAGGGATCCAGCAATGTCAGCACCCGAATGGATTCATCAATCGGCCTCGGGTGCAGGCGCCGGCATTTTCAGGAATTGAAGCCAGCAGTGAAGCACCTCCAGGCTTCACAGTCTGGTTCCTACTGTACACACGTGAGTCTCGCTGCGCTTTCTGAATGGTCTTGCAATCTTCTGGGATCTGTGTGTGTCCCAGAAGGCGCAGCGGCGGGGGGCTGTTGGGAAACCGGACACTCTCGAAGATTGCCATGATCTTACCCAGAAGTGGGAGCGGGTACCTGTCAAAGAGGAGCTTGCTTTTTTGGGTGGAGCTCCTCTTTAAGTCAAGCAGGTACTGCCCCCCCTGGCAGGTGGAGGCATTTGTTAGAAGTCAGAGGCATCTGCCAAGAACAGAAATCAGCTGTGATTTAAAGAATCTATATAAAAAATCCAGTTCCCGCAAGTATTGCAGGCATGAATGTCATTAATTTACATAGAAAAATGTCAGATATGTCAAGATACGTTTCCACAATCCAACTGCTGACATGTAGCGTTACCTTCTTTATCAAACTGGCAATGACGTATAAACGGATTCATAAATAGAGATGAGAGATTTCCGAGAAATGCATTTCACTTCTAAAAGACCAATTCCATTGACATTTGCTTCTAAATTTTGCAACTGGCAATGCCAAGGTGACAATTACTTTACAAAAGATGAACTACCTGCTCCGCAAGCTAACCACCTCTGACTAGTGAAGTACAGAACACGGCTAAAGCTCACTCAATACTGAAAGCCATTTTCCTGCTCTCTCTTGGGTTGGACATACATGTGACAATTTCCATCAACCAGCCCCACGGGCTGAACAAGAGAATCTAATAGACGGCATGGATGGGGGAATCTTCCCAACTGCTCCTAAACGTCCGTTTACCAGCAGCAGTGTACGTGAGGCCTTAAGATGCAAGGGAACATACAAGCGGCAAACCCTGTACATGTTTCACAGTAATGTCTGCTTCTTCAGGAGAAATGGAAACATTAAGACCCCATTCACACCTGAGCATTTTGTAGCTTGAAGCCTGAAGCTACAAAAACGCTAGAAGGGAAAAATTCCATTCTCAATGGAGATGGTTCACATCTCCACTCCATGTCACCTGAAGCCGAACACCTGAAGCTCAAACAAGTTCCGGACCCTTTTTTGTCGCTCGAATTGAGCAGATTTGGGCGCTTTTCTTCTTCTAACATTGGTGACCTTTTGCCCTTGCAAAAAATCGTGGCAAATCGCGGTAAAAAACTCTGCAAAATCGCTGTAAATTTGCGCGTTTTTCTGCTTGAAAACACTACGCTCAGGTGTGAATGCAGCCTAAACATCTACAAAGGAGCAGAATATCACTCAAAACATGCACATCAACAACATAAACAAACCATGCAACAATGTACATATAATCATATTTCAACAATAGCATCTGCATCCAAGAGGCCAGTTATGGGAGTAAACTGGTGGGCTTATCAAAATCCATGCAACTACCACTGAGGCAAGGGGTGCAAACTCTTGTTATAGATGAGGATTTTTTTTTTTCATTTACCAAGTGGATTGAATGAAAAAATGCTAAATTCCAACATCCATACATTGGATGTGTATGTGGGAATCACTCCTGCTGAGGTATTCTATTCAGAGACTTCCCTGCAGTCAGAACACAGTGATCAGTACTGCAGGCTATAGCTGGTGGCGCTGATCAAGCAGAAATTTCCAAACAGGTTCACCCATACAGGGATCAAAATTCGCCTGGTCCCTGCTGAACCGGATGAATTTCGATCCATGAATGGCCAGCTTAAAGAGGAAGTAAACCCTGATGAGTTTACTTCCTCTTTCATTCCCTGCAAAGGCAAAGCATAATGGACTACTATGCATCGCATAATGGACTACTATGCATCGCATTATGGACTACTATGCATCGCATTATGGACTACTATGCATCGCATTATGGACTACTATGCATCGCATTATGGACTACTATGCATCGCATTATGGACTACTATGCATCGCATTATGGACTACTATGCATCGCATTATGGACTACTATGCATCGCATTATGGACTACTATGCATCGCATTATGGACTACTATGCATCGCATTATTGACTACTATACATTGCATTATGGACTACTATGCATCGCATAGTAGTCCATTATGCGTCACTTACCTGACACAGGAGCCAGCGAAGTCCCCGCTGTCCCCTGTAGTCCGGCGCATCCATCTCTCGGTGGGGTCTCGCAGCTCCGCCGCTGTCATTCGGCGAAGCCGCGATGGCGTCACTCCCGCCCATGCGCGGCATCTCTGTCGTTGACGGTGCTGTGCTAAGTGCGCCGCTGTCTACGGTGCATGCGCCGTAGACAGCGGTGCCTGTCTTCGGGCAAATATCTCCTCCTAAACCGTATAGGTTTAGGAGATATTTCTTGGACCTACAGGTAAGCCTTAATCTAGGCTTACCTGTAGGTCAAAGTGTGTTGTAAGGGTTTACAACCACTTTAAAGTTAGCATTTACAGAAAATTTGTAAGGTGATCTTACACTGGACCCGCTTCTCCAAGTCCTGGGTCCTGCTGTACCAGTGTCCTGCAGATCCCTGCTCTCAGGCAACAGGGTGCAAATACACCGATCCGGGGATTTGCAATCCTTGTGGCTTAATCTCCTATCTGTACCTTTCAGCATGTATGGAGAAGAGGCAATCTAATTGATCAGCACTGTCACATGGACGGCGCTGACCAATCAGAATTAGTCTAGGCTGTCCTGTCAGCGCTGCAAGTAGAGGAGAGAAAGCAAGGAGAATTTCAAATCCTCAGACCAGTGGAGTGGCATTCCGGTGCCCGACAGCGGGAGGATCGTGGGACACTGGTACAGAGACTGGAGGGGGGCGAGGAGGGGGTCCAGTGTAAATTCACCTTGGAGATTTTCTGTAAAGGTCGACTTGCATTTTAACTATATCTATTCTAAAAAGGTTTCCCCCTCCTACCCATCCTGTATAAAAAAAATAAAAAAAATGATCTGTATACTTACCCATTTTCAATTGGCTCCAGTCCGGTCACATGATCCTGTAGCTTTATGCAAGAGTGCTCGACAACAAGCTCTGAATTTTGAGGGCCATTGAATCACCCATAGGCTCCCATGATCAAGCCGTTGTCAGCACTCCTCTCTCCTGCAGCCACTCACTGGCAAAGGGGAGCTAAAGCAGTGGGATTATGTGACCTCACCAAAGCGGATAAAAAAATAGGCAAGTATACAGATCCAGATACGGTGATATTTCCCACTAAGGCCGGCCATACACAGAGTAAATTTACTTAATTCCCCCATCAACAGGGACAGTGTTTATGCAGGAACCCCTCCTGCCGGGCCATTATCTTCTCCCAGCGGGGGGGCGGGGGGGGGAGCCATCCCTGCTGGGAGAAGACAGTGGTTATTGCTAGTGGCTATAGCAGTCGCAAACGATAATCGCAAGACAATTTGTCAGGCTGCTTGTAAGTTGATGGCCCGATCAACTTGGTACATTCAGCCTGCCCATTAATGGTTCAAACCTTGGCCGGGTTCTTGCTGAACCGGCCGAGATGAGAACCACGTATGGCCGGTCTAAGCAGCACTACAAAGAGCAAATTAGAGGCCATATCTTGTTGAAACCTGAACATGTGCTGCGAAATATATTTTCGCCAAAATCACTGCACCCACCCTATTCACAAAGTACCTCTTGAAAAGAAAAGGTGCAACTATAAACCAATAAAATAGAATGCTTACTATCTATACAAAGGTGCCAGATGTCAACGCAATGGGTAGGCATTTGTATTAAAAGGCACCAATGGGCATCCCATAGATTCTAGGAGGCAATTCATACAATTTGATTTTTACAAGAAGAAACTACTTTATTTTCAGCCATGTAAAAATACCCAAAAGTGCCTTAGGTAGCTCTACCACAGAAGGGCCTATCGCTACATCTAGCTTTAACAAGCAGATATTGGTCTGATTAATAAGATGGAGCCATCAAAGTGCATTATGCTGCAAATCAGGATAGAGTGCATTGTCCGTGCAATTAGACTGCCAGCCTGGCAAAGACTTGTCATTACTTCCCATCTCCCTGCAGATTCTCTGCTGTGTAATGAAGCAATTTGCATACAATTTTATTTATTTCATTTTTTCCCCTTCCTGCGGCCTCCTTTCTACAAGTGATAAACTGTGGTAGCCTTCTCACTCATAAATACTGTAATAAAATGGCATGCTGTTGAACTTGGCACTCTTCAGACCAAGGGGGATGACAGAGGGAGGGAAAAAAAGAAGAAGAAGAAAAAAAAAAAAAAAAAAGAAGACAGAAAGCTTCGCCTGCTTCCAACACACGTCTCCTGCCAGCTAGCACTTAAATTCGATAAGTGAAGACGTATTCATCTACCTGGTAAAATATTGTGCAGTGACAGATGCTAAACAACAAGAGAGGTCGGGTGCCAAGCTTCTGGCCTCTCATGCAGGAGACAAGAGGAAAAAAAAGGCACAGCTATGCCAGCCACTCAACAGACCCCCGTGGCTGATCGGCTTTAAAAGCAACCATTACTCTTTCTTATAGCAACCAATCATATTTTTCCTTTAATCCTCCCTTATGGCGCACAATCATAAGGCCTGCTAACCCTTGATAGTACATAAAAAGCCCTACATTTCAAATGTATAGCACTACAGTAGCTATACGACCCTTAGCAACCAGAATGATTACTTCTTATAGTCTCTTATGGTATACCGAGGGCATAAGAGGAGAAATGTGCTTGCGGTAGGCCAGTAAGATAAAATGCCAATTATGAGGACTACCCTTGGATTTGTCAGGCATCATGTGCCATGGCTGTTTGAAAGCAAATACAGTTAAACCTTGGTTTGAGAGCATTTTGCAAGACAAGCAAAATGTTTAAATACATTCTGACTTGTATTTCAAGACATCGCTTGTATATTAAGTAGAGTCATGTCACAACCGACTATAACAGAGAGGAGAGGCGCCTCTAAGTGTAGCATTATGGATACATTTAATGAAAGTACAACATTTAGCAAATCACATGGTTGATGAATAAAAGAGGCACTAAGTATACAGGCTGTCTACATAGATCAGCCTCCTCACCACCATTGACCTCATCCCTTCCACACTGCGCTCCATGAGCGGTTCAAGCCTTGTTTTCAGATCGCTCTACTGCAGGGTAGTCACGATTGCAGACTGACAGCGGTGAGAGCCGGCAATGCAGGGCATGGTCTATGTGGACAGCTTTAACCCCCATACCCCAAATACCCCCCCTCCCAATATCTGCATACTTAGATGTGCCTCCTAATTATCAACCATGCGAGTTGCTAAATGTTGCATCTTCATTAAATGTAGCCAATCAACTTTTAACTTAAAGCAGGGGTTGACAAATTTGCTTGGAATCTAGGAGCCAGCTTAAAAAGTTAGGAGCCAGGTCCATGACGGCGATCCGGACCTGTCCCTGGCCTGACATGGAGACGAGTGAGGGGAAGATAGCAGCGCCGCCGTCGCCGCCCCCCCCCCCCCCCCCCCCCCCGTCTCCAAGTCATTGCCCATAGCTCTTAGAGGGACATTTTTTTTTTTTTTTCAAATGACAATTTTTTTTTCAATTGCATTTTAGTGTAAATATGAGATCCGAGGTCTCTCTGACCCCAGATCTCATATTTAAGAGGACCTGTCATGCTTTTTCTATTACAAGGGATTTTTACATTCCTTGTAATAAGAATAAAAGTGACACATTTTTTTAAAAAGAACAGTGGAAAAAAAAAAAGTTAAAATAAGCAGAAAAAAATAATAATTTTTAAACGCGCCCTGTCCTGCCCGCATATAAAATCGGTGTTCGAACCACACATAGGAGGTAGCGCCGTGATCGGTAGAGCGAGAGCAATAATTCTAGCCCCAGACCTCCTCTGTAACTCAAAACGTGCAACCTGTAGAATTTTTTTAAACGTCGCCTATGGAGATTTTAAAGGGTAAAAGTTTGTCGCCATTCCATGAGCGGGTGCAATTTTGAAGCGTGACATGTTGGGTATCAATTTACTCGGCGTAACATTATCTTTCACAATATAAAAAATAATTGGGCTAACTTTACTGTTGTCTTATTTTTTTATTAACTAAATTATTTTTCCCAACAAAAGTGCGCTTGTAAGTCCGCTGCACAAATACGGTGTGACAGACAGTATTGCAACAACCACCATTTTATTCTCTAGGGTGTTAGAATAAAAAATATATATAATGTTTAGGGGGTTCTAAATAAAGGGAAGAAGAGGCAGGTAATATAAAAGTCATTAGCATTGCTGGTTTGTCATACCAACGGCGACCACAAGAGGGCGCCAGATTCCATAAGGAATCATAGGACCGCAGAAGGCCTCAAAGCCGCGGCCTAAATTTTCGGCCGCCGGCGGAACGGCCCGACGCGATCACGCTGGGGGGGTCCACAGAGACAGGATACCCCCAGCTGTGCTGCCCCAGGCGCGAGGTCGCTATTTCTAGTCGCCAATGCGACCTGGCGCCCGGGTTTTGTCGAGCCCTGACTTAAAGCATTTGTCAACCCCCCAAAAAAATGGATCCTGCTCCTTTAAAGCATGCTATATGACATAATGTTTGTCATGTGTCATTTTGCCCCCTGTAACTCCTAAAAAAAACCTGGCTGATCCTGCCAGGTTTCACCCCACCCCTCTATAAACTGACCACGGTGTATCATGGCTGCTGAGACCAGACACCGTGGTCAGTTTATGTGCTTGTCATCAGCAGCCTGCTATCTGCTCTCCTCTCTGCTCCTGTGTCCTCCTCCCCACTCTGTGTGTGAGCCACTCCTCCCCCATCCTGCTGCTCTCATGACACTAACCTGTATACACCATCAGCACTGCCTCCTACTGCAGTGTCCCACTCTGAATGATTTAATATAAATGCTGTAAATACTTAATTTAAGAGCCAGGATTGTGATCACATGACAAGCCAGCTCTCTCCCCCTCTCCAGACTGACATCAGCAGAGGAATCTTGGCCCCGCCTACTGCATCACTCAGAGGAGAAAAGGAGAAAACTAGCTGGTCATGTGATCGCTATCTCGGCAGTGAAATTGGGTATTTGCAGCATTTAGGTTTATAAATCACACACAGAAGGGGACACTACAATAGGGGGCAGTGCTGATGGCATATACAGGCTAGAGTGGCTTAACAACCACTTTAAGCTTGTTCAATTAAGTTTTGACAATAAAAACTGGAAGCGGATTGGTTTCTATCCAGAGCTGCACCAGATTTTGCACTCTCCACTTTTAGTAAACCAATCCCCAATTTCCAAAGAAAAGTGACTTTAAGAATCTACATCCCATACTTGACATTACATTTTCACTATAGGATTACCAGATTAACATATGAGTGTACAGTGTCAACAAAATGATTTAAAGTGGGCCTTCAATCCAAAATAAATGAATGTTTTTTGCAATCTAAAAAGCCCACTCTTATTATTTAGCAGATTTGTACCTTTTGCATACTCCAACCCATCCCCTCCTCCAGTCTTGCCTATGTGAAAAATGACGTGTACTCTGCTCCTGGTATCTCCTGGACTACGCACATCAGACGTCCTGGGACTCATTGGAGTGCATCCAGGAGTTGAGGAGGGCAGACCTGGTGGCATGTCATCTGGGGGGTAATTTTCCTAAACCAGGACTGCCAGTTCAATATTGTAAAAAAAAAAGATGGCAAAGTGAGACCCCACCTACCGTTACAAAGTGAATAACCACAGAAAATCAATGTTGTATTTTATGGTCCTGGGAGTAGGATTAGAGAGTCTACCCCAGAAAAAAAAATAATAAAACAAAACAAAAACAAGGTAAAAAACAGGAAGTTCCTCTTTAGTCCCCCCTATAAGCTTAAAGCGGCGCTCTGCCCAAAAGGGGAAGCTCCACAGGTCTTCCTCCTTCCTCTCTGCTGCCACATTTGGCACCTTTTCCCACGGAAAACTGAGTCCATAGTTTAGCCCTCCCTCCTTCCCATGGCCCATTTACAAATCGCAGCACGATTCACACATTCACAGTGGGTATCTGGCTGTGAAGCCGCAAGGCTTCATTGCTAGTTTGCCTTACTCAGGATGGTGGCGTCAGCACCGGATTCGGCTTGGGTGAGGACATCGCTGGATCCCTGGACAGGTACGTGCCCTAATATTAAAAGTCAATAGCTACCGTATTTGTATTTTTTTGGGGCTTTAATGTGGCTACTCAAATATGGATCCAGAATACACTCCTACATAGAACATGGTGTGTGGACCAGACAACACTATAATGACTCTACCACATAATATTCCATATCAGGCCGGTATCCATTACAGATTTTTTATATGATAAAAAAAATACAGAGACAAGTTAAAGGGTGTTATCTTTAACCTAGAGATGAGCTTTAAATTATATTTCATGCAAAATAATTCCTTCGCATAAAATCAATACAAAAATGAACTGTGTTGTGTAGGTTTGTTGTGTAGTTCTTCTTTAACCGATTTGTCGTGTGAAGCAGTTTAAACATGCCGCAGGGAGTCTGTGAAACATGTTTGGTATGACTGCGGGAGCATTAAGCAACACTCCCCATGAAGAAAGACTCTCACCGAGACGCAGCTTGCTCAGCGAGTTCATACGTCATTGTCAGGTTCCTCCGACTCTTTGCAATGCCTCAGTCTCATTAAAAGGTTTGTTACTGAGCCAGATAAACACATGGCAGTGCCGGAGGGGGTGCTACAACATACAGGAGGTAAGTGACAATGTCAAAAACACATGTGTAGGCGGAATCGAAAGGAGAAAAGTGACAACACAAATTTCACATACATCCGTTGGTGAAGATACGTGTCATTTTCCCAAATGTAGTCACAGCAATAGCAGAATACATTTTATCCGAACCATGCAAAATGAAGAAACGACACCTGCTACAGTGACATCTCATTGTATGATATACCTATTCATCTCACACCTCCTCTCCTTCCATTATTCCATCCAACTCGCTCCTTCCACCCAATTCCTTCCATCATTCCAGCCTGTGCCTTCTATTGTTACTGCCATTATTTCACCCCACTCTTTCCTTCTATCATTTCATCCCGCTCTCTCCTTCCATCTCACATTCTCCTTCCATAATTCCTTCCAGCTCTTTCCTTCCATTTCTCTCCTATTTCATCTCTACCTTTATTATTTCTTCCATCTCCCTCCTATCAGTCCATTCTGCTCTTTCCTTCCATACTATACTGTCAAACATATTGCGACGCCTGCTTTTATACGCACATGAACTTTAATGGCACCCCAGTCTTAGTCCAAGGTTCAATACTGAGTTGGCCAACCCTTTGCAGCTATAACAGCTTCCTCTCTTCTTGGAAGGTTGTCTACAAGGTTTAGGAGTGCGTCTACGGGAATGTTTGAAAATTCTTTCAATGCGAGTCAGGACTTCTCATCAAACATCAGTGCCTGACCTCACAAATGCGCTTCTGGAAGAATGGTCAAACATTCCCATAGACACACTCAAACTTTGTGGACAGTCTTCCCCGAAGAGTTGAAGCTGTTATAGCTGCAAAGGGTGGGCCAACTCAATATTGAACCCTATGGACTAAGGCTGGGATCCTCGTCGGCTGTCTCAGCTCCTCTCTCAAGTTACCGTGCAGGCGCTCTCCCGAGTCCTGCAGTCAGCGTCCATAGCCACTGACTACAGGACTCGGCCCCGCCCCCTGGCCATTGCGTCACTGGAGTTGATTGACAGCAGCGTGAGCCAATGGCTGTGTTGCTATCAATCCATCCAATGAAGAGCCAAGAAGACCAAGCAAAGCAAGAGCGCGTTCAGTATGTAAGACTTTCCAGGGCTCAGATAAGTGAAAAGGGGTGGGGGGGGGGGGGATTTGCTGGTGGGCCAGTGATCGTAAGATGTTTTCTCATCTTAATGCTTAGGATGCATTAATGAACCTTTACAACCCCTTTAAATTCCATGTGTGTAAAGGCAGGTATCCCAATACTTTTGACAATATAGTGAATCATTCTTTCCAGCTCTCTGTCTCCTATCATTCCATCCGGCTCTCCTTCAATTTTTTTTTACCTTTTATCATTCCCTTCAGCTCTCTCCCACCATCATTTCATTCCAATCTTCTTCCATCGTTCTCATTTTCCATGTGTCACGATCCCAACAAAAGTATTTCTCCACATTTGTATTTCTGCACATCTGTAAAATTGGTAGCTGGGTACAGTACAAGCACATTTTCCAAACTTCTCCCCTCTCACAAAACACATTCCATTTCCTTCTGTAGAGCTTCTAATCAATTTGAATATTGATTTGACAATGATTACGCTACTAATTTCCCCTGCGAAAAATGGTGCACATGATTATCCAATACAGTTGTACTGTTTTTAATCTTTAGGAGCTGAACTAATGAAGAATTATTGATAAGACTCTCAGGAATTATTGGTAAGCAATACTTCTCATGGCTAACAAAGGCCTTGTCTGAACTACTTTAACAAGTTTCTACAGAAAACAATAAGGAGCACTATACATGAGATCGCCAGAAACCACCACAGGGATCGATATGCATTGCGAAAACCTTACATTTTTTAGCAAAAGTTACATTGTAGGTAGGAAATGCATAGTCCTCTCTGTAGTTTTTAGATGAACGTGTTCAAGAGTTGTTAGATGAAAATAGATTTATGTATATGTAATAAGAATATTAAAATCTTACTCCTAGGTATAATTTGTAATTTATGTATATGGGGGCTCTCCCTACAAATCTGTAAAATGCAATAAAAATGCATTGCAAGGCAAATTTGTAAAATTATGAAAATCATTATATATACACACACATACACACTTCGGGGTAAATCCAGCAATAACTTCAAATATAAGCTATACTTTAATTGCTTCTACCTTCATTTTAATACAACATCACTAAGGATTTGATTATACTTGGATTAAAAGGATTGTAGAGGTTTGATTTTCTCTGAGGGCTTTTTTTTATCGCGGTTGTCGTAAAAAATAGACCCGAATGACTAGAAGGCAGTCTACACTCCCCTCCTCACTCCCACCAGAGATGGACATCTTGGGCTTTAGAGGCCATCAAAAACAAAGGTTATTCTGTGTTTTTTCCAACCTGACCCTTAATTAAAAATATCCAGAATCGACCATGTACATTATTAGAGTGGAACCTTAGAATTACTCTATAAACCTTAAACCAGCCATACAACACATGCACCTTCATAAATGCATAGAACCAAGCTTGACTTCTGTCTCCATCCCAAACATGGTGCTATGCATTTATCAAGGTACTTATTCATGGCCGTTTAATGTTCATAGAGTAAATCTAGGGCAGTGATGGCGAACCTTGGCACCCCAGATGTTTTGGACCTACATTTCCCATAATGCTCATGCACTTGTAGTTGTGCATCATGGGAAATGTAGTTCTAAAACATCTGGAGTGCCAAGGTTCGCCATCACTAATTTAGGGTGAACCTTCACTGTAACTATAATGTTGAATTTATACATATAAACCAATATAATGCATCTTTTTAAACTGACAAACTTGACTTTTATAGGTAGAGAAGAAGTTTTAATGTGAACAAAAGTCCATTAACACGATTTTTAAGAGCAAAATATTTCTTGGCTAACCCAAGATCAAGATTTTCACAGATCAGAAATGCTTGGTTCTGGTCTTCTAGAAAAAACAAAAACACACACAAGTAGATCTATTTCTACATCCAACTGGAAATCACTCCATCCAACTAGGACTAATTTCAGGGTCTCAGAGTAGAAAACATGCAATACAATGTTTTTAGAGCACTTGAATTAAGTTATGGGAAAATGCAACAGGAAACCCTTTGGGTAAATTTTAGAGATTTAGAAAAGCAGCCTACGAAACCTCATTTTACTCATTATACGCTTGTTACTCATCACTATTTATTTAATTAACTGGTGCAAATCGCATTTAATATTAATTTCTCCCTAGATTAGGTGTTTTGAATCTTTCATAATCTGTTCATTAATATTAGGAAAGAAATGTAGAAACGTGAAACTGAACCTGCCAGAATTAAAATGGTAAAATAAAATATGCTGCACTAGACCAGACACCAAATAACAGCTCATAAACTCGCACGATCCAGTCTAGAAGCACAAATCAGTGCATCATCCAATACTATAGCAGCACTCCTGTCAATCTTTATGACAGGCATTCATATATTTAATCATATGAGAAACAAATGGGCAAAAGTTGGTAAGTAAAAAGTCCAGAAAGCAGATGGTGGTCCTAGTGGTTAATAAATAAGCGTACACAGAGATCCGCACCACGTGCATCACACTCCTCTAGGGGTTCAAACTCACCAGCAGTGTATATCGCATGCCTTGATATACTCAAAGAGCTGGCATACAAATAGATATGGTTAGAGCTGCATGTTATTCCAAAGGTGGTTAAACATAAAAAGAAAAAAACACAGCATAATCCTGTTTGACTTATTGCAGCCCCCAACCTCCTTAAAAATGCACTTACCGGTACAAATAAAAAGTATCAGTAAGCATATATAATAGGTAAGCATTAACACCATTAACACCAGTCCGTTGGAATGAGGGTCAACCAAAATCTGTTAGACCAGCACTCGCTGATCAGTCCCAGTTGCCGATCTCTAGCGGTGACACGCAAATGTTGCTGTAACGCGTTTCTTCATTACGACTTCATCTGAATTTGTGCTTCTGGACTTGATACTATGAGTTTATGAATTCTTATATATTTTTATCGGCTGCTTTTATGCTATTTATTTTTATTGCCAACTTTAAGAGTAACATAGTGCTGAGTTGGTGTAAGTAGGCCTCCAATACACTCAGGTACTTTTTTTTTTAAACCCTCTCCAGCATGCCTGGCGAGAGCCCAAATGCTTGATCAAATTTCTCTGACCAATCCCAGCATGTCAGCATTACATATGAATAGTGCTTGAAACAAACATACAGACTTTCCCTGCAATGGGCATGGCTGGGCTGCTGCTGGGTTGCTATATAATTAATCCTTTTGTTAGGGAACAGTGTCAGCACAGGACAACTCTGAGTAATCTGCCAACTCAAATAACTATACTTTACTTTTTTTTCTAGTACAGTCATTGTATCTCACAATTACAGCATCAATTAAACACATGCTGCTTTCTACAGGCTGCAGATGCTTCTGCAAGCTGAAAGCATTTTTCTCTTCATCATTAGGCCTCCAGCCTGCATGTAATATATGATAGCCAACACTATGGTTGGGACAGGATTGTTAGCAGACCAGAGCAGAGTGACAGCTGCATCTAAAAGCTTGCAGCCCTGCACAGTGTCAGCCATTAGCTGTCAAAAAGAAAAAAACTAGGTTACGATTTATGTTCCTTTAGCACAGGGCACTGATAACCTACAGAATGCAGGCAGGAAGAAGTTGGGTCTGGAGCTTACTATAGCTCCTAATTTACCCAATATATACAGATCAGCCATAACATTAAGATCACGAATGGGTACACTGAATAACATTGATTATCTGGTTACAATGACATCTGAAAGTATGTGGGAGATATTAGGCAGTAAGTGAACTTGCTGTCCTTGAGATTGATGTGTTAAAAGGCGAAAAAATGGTCATTGCAGTTTGTCGTATATGTGGCTGTGTAGCCGCAGACCAGGTCAAGGTGCCCATACTGACCAGTGTCCACAGCCAAAATTGCCCACAGGGGGCATGTAAGCATCAGAACTGGACCAGTGAGCAATGGAAGAAGGTGGCCAGATCACATTTTTTACATCATATGGTTGGGTTGTGTGCAAGCATCAGAAATAGGAAAGCCGGCAGAGGCAATGTGATGCTTTGGGCAATGTTCTGCTGGGAAATCTTGGGTCCTGCCATTCATTTGGATCAAAGTACACCCCTTCATGGAAATGGAATTCCCTGATGTCAATGGCTTCTTTGAGCAGGACAATATAACCTGCCAAACTGCAAAAATGGTTTGAGGAACACAACAACAAGGTTGAGGCATTCACTTGGCCTCCAAATTCTTCTGATCTCAATCCAATCAAGAATGCGCGGGATGTCCTGGAAAAACAAGTTTGATCCTCACAATTTACAGGACGTCAAGGGTTCGTTACTGATGGCTTGGTGCCAGATATCACAGCATACATTCATTCAGATGTCTAGTGGCAACCAGGCCTCAACGAGTCAGGGCAGTTTTGGTGGAAAAAGGGGGACTTACTCAATATTAGGTGGGTTATCATATATAATATTATGGTTGAGAGAGTTTGGTAAGGACCAAACTTTGCAGCGACAGTGTGATTGCAACAAACATATATACCCTGCTTATTAATAACAAAAATCAGATACACATGTGTTTATTCTGCAACTGATCAAGCATACTCAGATAAAAAGGTAAGTTAGGTGGACTTCCCGGTTTAAATACAATTGCAATTACCTTTTTGTAGCTCACAGAATGCCGGGAACGGCGCTTCAAAAAAAAAAAGAAAAACTGCAACACCACAGAGGAATTCTTATTAAATACCCCTCAAGGAGTCACAGGTACTTTGCTAGTTTTGATTGGCTGAAAACTACATGTATTGACACATGGAAACGAGTGGCACATAAATTACACTACCTTTGTCATGCTAACAAGACTGTCACCTGAACGAGTGATTTACTGAGCCCCGTTAATGGAAAAGCTTTATTTTCCTCGACACCCAAGCATTAAAAAGGTCCGATAATTCCATCATTTCAAAGATTTCATTTTCTCGCCTTTTTAAGGCATTTTAAAAAACACAAGGGCATTCACAGTTCACAGTCATTTGGAAAGCGGTCTCTGGGGCCGGGCCGCGGAGTGCTGAGACATGCACGCTCACGCAAATTGTATTCACTCGTTTCATTTACACAATTTTGTTTAGGGAAAAAAAATCTATTTACTGAGCCACATACCGACCTGTGACATGGTGGATGGTGGAAATATTCCAAATATCTACTTTTTTTTTTATTAATATTAAAAAAACTCTTTAACATTTTGTTTGCTTTCTGTTCTGCATTTTCACGGCTGCACAGAAATAAGCACTGTTACACTCTTAACTTGCTTGTACTTTATAAAACTGGGACACTTTTATTAAGACATTTCCAAAATTATCTTCTTACTATATTAGTGATTGCAAAGTCAAATTTTTCCAATAAAAGTAAATATGTTATACTTACCCGTTATGTTGTAGTGGATTAGCACAGAGCAGCCCAGATCCCCCTCTTCTCAGGTCCCTCTTCTGTGCTCTGGCCACTCCCTATTGTTCAGTTCACACAGCAAGCAGCTTGCTATGGGGGCACCCGAGCTGAGTCACAGCTCCCTATGTCCATTCAGACATGGAGCCCCGACCTGGCCCTACCCCCTCTCTCTCCTGATTGGCTAGCTGACTTGACAGCAATGGCAGCAAATGACACCGCTGCTGTGTCTCAGCCAATTAGGGAGGGAGAATCTTGGACGGCTGAGACACTTGTGCACATCGCTGGACAGAGGGACCTCAGGTATGCTGTACACAAGCTTTTTACCTTAATGCAAGGAATGCATTAAGATAAAAAACCTTCTGACTTTATAACCCCTTTAACTGTAGAACTTAATTGAACAGCACAGCTCTCTGTAAAAGAGTAGCCCATAGTACCAGACAGCTTAAAGTGGTTCTAAAGTCAGGAGGTTTTTTAGCTTAATGCATTCTATGCATTAAGATAAAAAGCCTTCTTTGTGCATCAGCCCCCCTTGTCCCCCCCTTATACTTACCTGAGCCCCCTCTTGATCCAGCAATGTTGCATGATAGCCTTGGCTGCCTAAGACTCTCCCTTCTGATTGGCTGAGACATGGCAGCAGGCACCACTGGCTCCTGCTGCTGTCAAAGTCAGGTGAGCCATTGAGGAGAGAGAGAGGGAGAGGGCTGAGCAGTGGCTCTATGTCTGAATTGAACAGCTGCTTGCAGTGGGGGCACTCAATGGGAGGGAGGGGCCAGGAGCAGCGGCGAGGATCATGAGAAGAGCAGGAAAATATTACATGTTTGTTATTTAAGAAAAAAATTGGAGACTTTAATATCACTTTAAGGGGTCGATTTGTAAAAGTTTAATTAAACAAGCTGACGTTAGAAGCAGATTGGCTACCATGCAACACTGCACCAGATTTTGCATTCTCCATTTCGAAAATGGTCCTAAAACCAGAAGGCGCAAAACCACTGCGCAGAGCAGGTAAATAACAGGTTTGTTATTTAAAAAAAAAAAAAACAAGCCTTTACAATCACTTTAAAGCTACTTGATCACTTCTCTCTGTGCAGAAGCAGGTCTCATTTTATAAATCAGATACAACTCCTGCTGAGTCAGACTTCTAGCTTTGCAATCATAGCTATTGCCCCCTCCTGATGGGATGGCTATGGCTCACAGGGGGCATATGTTAGACATCTGCAGATAGACTACCGCTTCCACACAGAGCAAACATCCTTCTCTGCAGCATGCTGGCAAAGGAGAGGATTTTCTACTCTGGTTGTGGCTACTTTACAAAGAAAACAAACTAAGGCTTTGCAATCCTTTTACAAGGATGCACCTGGAATATATTTAGCAAATTTAAATGGAAGGTTCAGTTGGGGGTTTAAGCAAAACACCATAGTCTAGGGCCAAGGACAGCCTAGGAGGAAACTCTGAGCACACCAACGAGGTCATTCCTCAGCTCGTCTTTTCCTGTAAGCACATTAGCACATTAACTGATAACACTGTGCAAAGCACAAGTTTTGATTTGCAATGTAAAATTCAGGTACTTGCACACAAATTGGTAGACAAACCCAATCCGTTTCATTGCTTATAGGCCAACTATCCTTCTCGATTCCCTGCAATCAACCAGATGTCAAGACTCTGGATTCCACCATACAAATGACTGGCTGCTCACCAAAGACGTTAAAGTTCAGCCAAGGTTTATTGCAATGGAGATCATGATTAAGCCCTGCCATGGCTAAAACATGTTGGGTCCATGGCTTTAGGTTGGAGTGAGCCATAAGCGGTCATTACAATAAACCTGGGCTTGGAATTGAAAGTCTTTGACGTACGCCAATTAACGTATATTCATTTGTCTGGATATTGGTAAAGCTTTTGAAGACAACCCATCAGCCATATTTAATTCTAAACTCCTATCACTTGACGGTACCCCCCTATAACCCAGAGTCTATAAATATCAAGCCTGTGTCCTATAATGTAAGATTAAGATATGATATTTTACACCAGATCTACATTTGTAAATAACGCCAAAAAATTGGGGGACCCTTAGTGGTGGACTTTTTAGGCACATGCAATAAATGTCCAATTTCATAGAATACAAAAATAGTTTTTTATTAAAGAAATATATTAAGAATACATATAAAAAGGAATGTACAAACACATTGGTAGTCGATATACACACTAGTTGCTCAAGATACCCTACGCATTTCGGAGAGACAATATCCTTCTTCAGGGGTGTGTACAGGTATGTGAAACAGGTATATTCAAGAGTGTGTTCGCTAGACATTCCATAGGACTAATAGTTAAAAACATAACAGGATACGGGGTAGATGTTACCGATGGCTGTTTTCTCCTTCGGATACTTCTCGTGTGGGTGCCCCCGGCAAAAATGGCCGAAGAAATTTCAAGAGGGAACAAAGGTTTATAAATAACACAAACGCCTTCCAGTATACAGAAAACGCTGGTAGACAAACCATATTTCAGCTCCCATGGCACAAACTGCTCTGTGTCTGCAACACTGTCACCCTCATGAGGGACTTGCCTTGTCATCTAAAAATTAACAATGACATTACAGACTTCAAAAATAGTTGTCCCTTGCAAAGCCGAGACAGGCTGACGTCATCGGGAAAACACACGTCTCCTAGCAGAAAACACTGTCTGATTGATGGAATTATAGAAATGACAAAGATCTAATTTGGAATTAAATGCCGCTTGTGGTAAACTGGCCAGACAAATGGGAAGTGACAAGTGACAAGACAATAACAAGAGTGAACAGAAAAGAGAGACAAGGGCAAGGGAGTCAATTAATGGTTTATTTATTTATTTGACAGGGTTTTTTTATGTAAATGAACTAAAATGAACACCGTGCAATGCAGGAAAGGAAATTCAAATCATGTTTTGAGGAGGAATGTTATAGAACTTAGTTTTTTTATTCGTTAACGGGGTCAAATCAATGTTGGATTTCAACCATAGCTTTAAGAAGATTCAAAGGAGCAGGGTGGGAAATTTCTTGAGTGATGCCGTGTACACATGACCGGACTTTGCCAGCCAAGGTCCGACGGAACAAGTCCGTCGGACAATTCGATCGTGTGTGGGCTCCATCAGACCTTTGCTTGCCAAAAATCCAGCAGACTTTAGAAATAGAACAAGTTTTAAATTTTTCCACCGGAAATCCGCCGGACAGAGAAATCTGTTCGTGTATGCGCTAGTCCGGACAGACAAAAAAACGGCGCTAGGGCAGCTATTGGCTATGAACTTCCTTATTCTAGTCCGGTCGTACGTCAGCTCCTTAGAATCCATCGGACTTTGGTGCAATTGTGTATGGCCGTTCATTCGGAAAGTCCGTCAGAACTCCGTCGGAAAGACCGTCGGACCTAGTCCCTCGAAAAGTCCAGTCGTGTGTACACGGTATTAGAATGACTGTTTTTCTTTCGGGAAAATTGTAATATTGTAATGATATATATCTAAAATGTCTGGGACTCCATTCAACTAGAAACTTTCAAACTAAATGGAAGACTAGGAATTAGTGAAGCCTGTCTCAACCTAAAGAGAAAAAACACCAAAAATGCCTCCATCCCTAAATGCTATACGAGAACAAAAATGAAGTAGGGTTTGGGACTTTTCATGGAGGCATGTTGTTGTGTTTAACGATATATAAAATTAAATATAAAAATTAACCTAAATAAATTGAATGTCACAATCCCCTAAGGCAGTGATGGCGAACCTTGGCACCCCAGATGTTTTGGAACTACATTTCCCATGATGCTCCTGCACGTTGTAGTGTAGTGGAGCTTCATGGGAAATGTAGTTCCAAAACATCTGGGGTGCCAAGGTTCGCCATCACTGCCCTAAGGGTACAACATAATGAAGATTAGCAATTATAATAAACCCGATAACAATGAAACATTGATGATACAATACGCAATTATAAAGAGTCAATATATAATAATACATTTAATGATGAATGACTAGAGAAAATGATTTGTGACAAACAAGGTAAATAAAAAGCAGTCATAATACATACAATTGGGGCTGAAAATATATTTAGTGATTTCACTGAAAACACAGTGAACAGCATGAGAAATCATCATCGTCGCAAATATGCATGTGTAGGGAGTCAACCATACAGATAATACATGATCAACATGATATATAAAATTTATACAAATTATGATACAATATAGTTAAAGCTAACTTGTATTTGGCATCCATAGGTGAACGCTCAACACATTGCCTCTTGCCAATAGTCAGGAGGTTGGATGCATGAGTAAACTAGAAATGAATAAATGGATATATTATCTGATCTATAGGGATCCACTGTTCCCCATAGAAGAGAGAGGAAAGGGAGAGTAGAGGAGAGAGTAAAGGGAGCGCCATCAATGTCACTTACAAGGTGGCCCATAAGTTGTGGTCAATACCAGGATATGAAAAAGAGCAGTGGCCCAGAATGGATTGTCACATCCGGGGTTGAGGACAGAGATCCCCAGAAGTAGGACCCTTGCAGAAACATGAACGGGGAGCTGGTTGAATAATCACTGCACATAGCCATGTGGTGAGTTATGTGCATGTATCGCTGCTGCCCACATCTGTGTGAAGCAACAAAAAACACAATCCCTCTTCTATGGGGAACAGTGGATCCCTATAGATCAGATAATATATCCATTTATTCATTTCTAGTTTACTCATGCATCCAACTCCTGACGATCGGCAAGAGGACATGAAACACGTTGAGTATTCATCTATGGATGCCAAATACAAGTTTGCTTTGATACAGATTATGATATAATACAGTTATTAATTTTATATATCATGTTGATCATGTATTAATTATCTGTATGTATTTTGACTGCTTTTTATTTACCTTGTTTGTCACAAATCATGTTCTCTAATTAATCATTCGTCATTAATTGTATTATCATTATATATTGACTCTTTATGATTGCATATTGTGTCATAAATGTTTCATTGTTATCGGGTTTATTAGAATTACTTATCTTCATTATGTTGTACCCTTAGGTGATTGTGATATTCAATTTATTTAGGTTCATTTTATATATCATTAAAACACACCAACATGTCTCCATGTAAAGTCCCAAACCCCACTTCATTTTTGTTTTTGTATTTCAAAATAAATGATTTGACTCAAAGACGACAAAGAAAGAATGTTCTGCCGAACGAGTTTTCTAAGAACATTTGAATGAAAATGGCCAATTTTATCAATTTGTACATCAACACTAAACAGTGTATATAATCAGCAGCCAGTGAAACCTGTGGCTGCTAAATACCAAAACTGTGAGAACATCTGATTGGATGCCACTACTAATTGCCAACAATTTTCTGCCCAGCTCCTTTGACAAAAGTTGATTGAAAAAACAACTTTTGTTGAGCTGGGCGGCGCAGGCCAGGGCCACCCACAGCTCAAATTGTAGCCGATTCAGCACAAGTGAGCCAAAATTTGAGCTGTGAATACACCGCTCCTAAAGCGCCCCTTCCCATTGAAATCAATGGGAAGCACCTGCAAAACATCTGAAAATCGCTTTTGGCAGTGGCGCTTTGTGGGTGCTTTTAACCATTTGGCCACTAGCAGGGGTTAAAAGCGCCCCACTAGCGCTCAAAAAATGCTGGTAAATGCTAGTTTAAGCGGCGCTTTACATGTGTTTTTCGGGCACTGAAAGTGTGAAAGGGCTCTTAAAGCACTTGGGCTTTCACGCTGGGATTGCAGATGAGGCTTCTTTCAAGTGCTTTACATGCGCTTTTTTTTAACGCTAAAGCACCTGAAAAACGCCCCAGTCTGAAAGGGGTCTTAAAGCCCATCACCTAACCCATGTACACCCATTCAGTGTTCCCCGCTGTTCTACCCCTCTTTGCTTCCACCACAAGATGCTTTGTTTTTCCAAATTTGGGGAAGCATGTTCCTTCCTCCAATGATACTGTGCTCAGGCCTAATGGCCAATTGACAAGCCTGCACACTGACACATGATAAAGTACATGCCACATACAAGCTCCGATGCCAAGTATTTTGCAACTGCTGTAACACCGGAAGAAACAGTGGGGATTTGAAAGCGAGTAGAAGGCCATTATGTATAGGAGACAAGACGACTCCCCCAATACACCAGGATTCTTCTCTACTATGGGAGTGGACATGGTCCGAGATGTACACTGCAATTTTTGGCAACATAATTAAGAAATTAGACCATGCAAACAAACTAAACTTCCATTTACTAATTAAATATATTCCTTCATATGCCATCTTCGTAGAAGCAAGAAGACCCTACAATCACATCAAGCACAACAGGAGGAAGTTTGGCTGACTAAAAATAGAGTTATTGTTCTGATTACAAAAGCATAATTAGCCCACAATTAGTAATGTCTGCTCTCCAGAGGGAGCTTAGCTGGGAGAATGCGCCTTTGAATTGATGGATGGTCTCTATCCTATGGGGAATGAACAGTCCGGTCTTTTTTTTTCTTTACTAATTAAGCTTGGATTCGGCTACCTTAGGAGGGTCAGTTGTGTTGTCTGTCTCTCTGGAGACCAATTCACTAAGCTTTTCATTAAATCTGAATGTCAAGCAAACAACTAAATTCACATTTAAATTTCAATGTATGCAAAAGTTTTACCTGCCTAGGGATTTATAATATTGTTCAGTCTTGTGATTCAAGCACTCCTGCCAGGCACTACATCCAGTTCTTGGACCTCCCACTACAGGGATGCTTAAGAAAATACCCTCTGTTTATAGATAGAAAAAGTTGGGCGTTTACCACAAGTTAAAACCTATACCATGAATGAAAAGTTGTACCCACAGCAAATAGAATGACCATCATCAACTGCAATTCCCTAGTCCAGGTCCCTAATCTGTGTGGTTACAATCTGAGAGCCCTCAAAGTTTCAGGAAAGTTTGGGACACGTTACATATCTCCCAACAGCCCTGACTTTTGGAGGAATAATCCAAAGTGGACGCCTTCTTTTCATAGAAAGAGAGATACCGCAACTAGGCAACATGGACCCAATTCAGATTCTTGGACCATGAGAATCAAGTGTCAAGAGATGCTTTCATGAATACAGCGTTTTGCAATACCCCATAGCATCTATTAAACAGTTCAATCTCACCTGATGGGATCTCAGATTGGCTACCATGGCTTGCGGAAAGTGTCCCCTGCATAATATTAAGCAAAACCAGATAAGATATGTTGGCTTTCGCACAATGGATACAACTATCCACAACAAGAACATTAAGTGATTCTGCACAGCAACTTCTTCTCTGGGTTTTCATCTCATTTGATCATTTTTTTCCTCCATAAAGCCAGACAAGGATCACACAGTCAGATTTTGTTTTAGAGTTTCCCTATTAAGAAAAAATCTACTTACTGTGTAAAATGAGAATCTAAAAGCCCCGTACCCACGGCACGAATATCAACCAAGATCAGCTGGTACAGTAGAAACCAGCCGACATTCGGCACATTTGTACAAGGTCCTTGTTCAACAGAAGCCGATCTCACAACTGGCTTCTGTCGAACAGGCATACTGGAAAACCAGCAGCCGATCGGCATCTGATCAGTTCTGCCAGCCAGTGGCTGCCAATGCTGACTGGTGTGTTCTGGCAGAGGGGCAGCCTCCCTGTCAAAACTTAATAGCACAGCAGGAGATTGCTGCACTAACAGCATAGTTAGGTCCTTGCAAGCCCACTAGGTTGAACGGAAAAAAAAAAAAAAAAAAGTTACCACGTGTACCAAGCATAATTTTTTGAATGGTTAAGTGAGGACCCTCACATTAGACCAACCGTTAATGTTTTAAAAAAAAGAATCCATTGAAATAAGTTTCACGTCTTAAAGCGGAGTTCCACCCTAAAGTGGAACTTCCGCTCATCAGACTCCGGTGTCACAGTTGGCACCTTTCAGGGGGGAGGGGGTGCAGATACCTGTCTAAGACAGGTATTTGCACCCACTTCTGGGCATAGACTCACACGGGAGTCTATGCCTCTTCCTGTCCCGCCACGCTGTCTGCTGGGACACACACGGGTCCCAGAGACAGCGCGAACCATTCCCAATGTGCTGCACAACTCGCGCATGCACAGTAGGGAAGCGGGAAGTGAAGCCGCAATGCTTCACTTCCTGATTGCCTAACCGAGAATGGCGGCGGCAGCAGCTGAGCGATCGATCGGCCTCGGCTGCAGACGTCGCTGGACTCCAGGAAAGGTAAGTGTTCATTTATTAAAAGTCAGCAGCTGCAGTATTTGTAGCTACTGGCTTTTAATATTTTTTTTCCAGGTGGACTCCCTCTTTAAGGAACCCATATCCTAAAATAGAACATAAAATAAAAACGGCCAGAAAAGAAACACCCGGTCGGTAGAAAACTGCCTTCTTACATTAGTAGTCCATGTAGTAATCGCATATCGGTGGTGAATGATAGAAGGTCCCCTTAATGATCAATGAGAGAAGGACAAGCCTCATACACACAATGAGAATATCACACAAATGGTCATCTGTTTCTTTTCTTGCATGCTAGTCTCCATATCGAAAATGGAGAGGCTACTCAACTTTTGAAAATTCAGAAATTGTAATGTATCGTCATTTGAGCATGCATGGTCTCCCTCTTTTTTTTGGGATTAAAAAACTGTACCAATTAAAAACAAAAATCGCATGATCGAAAGGGTCAAGGTTTGACGCTTTGGATAATTTTGGATGAACAGGAATGATCGCCTCTCGAAAACGGCATACCAATGATCAGATTATTGTACGATGGCTTCCAAAGCTGTATTTAAATGTCAGCTTTTCTGATCGTGTGTACTAAGCTTTAACATCGTCAACCAGCAAAAAAGATTGACCCCCTTTACAGAAAGCTAAAAAAAGCTCAATGATTCGGATCAGTGGTTAGTTGGAAATTGTCCATTGCGCACCTACCAAATTCTGGAAAAACCAATCAACAGACACCTGATTGAGAAACCCTGCAGTAGACAGTCGTTGGCAACATGTCAACCCGACAGACCAAAGCTAAAGCATAACGTGTGTACTGGGCCAGCAATGTCTCTAAATGTACTGCATTTGCCACATCTAACAGTTGCAAATGAAAATCCCAAAAGTGTGAACAGTCCTTAATACTGTTTTCTCCCTCAGGACCCAAAGCTTGGCTCATACATACTATTAGTTGCAAATATTGGTCACAGACATTGAAGGTGAAACTCAACTACATCATCTTATTTTTGTGGCACATAAAGCTTATAAAATTATGAACAGGCAAGTCAATACAATATGCTTTTATGATGATAACTCCTTTAAATACCGATAGAGATTTGCATTTGCCCAGAATACCGGGAACCAGCAGAAAAGAAAATGCCACCATTAATATTTAACAAGGTGACATGTTGCATGAAGATATTCAGCAAGTGTGAATCTCCTCTGATTCGGCTAACAGCTGCTAAAAGGAAAAGGAAATTTTGCCCCTTGCAGAAAATGGCCTTTTCGAGCTCTCTGCTCACTTGGTGGTAATTAATGTGGTGTAGTGTGAAGTTTGACCTTCCACTGGCCCTGTTCGATTAAATGCACAATGAAAGTAATAATAATAAAAAAAAAAAAAGTAAAATAAAATAATAATTATTACAGGTCCAAACAAGCTGACTGAAAAGTAATTTATCTGAGTGAAGGCAATCACTGAGCAATTCACTTTGGAATCAAGCCCCTTATGATCAGAGGCTTGCTACAAGCAGCTCGGCATACCATTTACTTTCTCCCAAAACCCATACACAGCGGCACCACAATTAAACATTTTTAACAGAAGAACAAGCTTATTCTACCTTTCAATGCTTATAGCAAAATGTCTGAGATAAAAAAAAAAAAAAAAAAAAAAAAAAAAAAAGAAATACATACATAAAATTACCAGTGCGTTCAGATAAAAAAATAAATAAAAATAAAAACACACACAAAAAAAAAACGATACTGCATGGATCTGAATGTGGCATGTGCATGTCCTCGTTATTACTCTTTTTTTTATTATTTAAAGTGGGGTGCCCCCTAAAAAATATATATATATATATATTTTTTTAAAAGGCAGCAGTTACAAATACTGCAGCTGCCGACTTTTAATAAGACACTTACCTGTCCCAGGGTCCAGTGATGCGGGGGAACGAAGCCCCCCCTCATTCCCCGCTCCGCTCATGGCGGCGGCATTCTTACTGTGGGCACAGCCGGGGCACCCACTGCACATGCGCGAGTGGCGCCGGGATACGCCGCACAGTCATCTGGGATACGTGACAGGTCCCAGATGACTGTGCGGCGCGAGGGGAAGTGATGTCACCAGCCCGGGCATTGAAGAAGGCAGACTACGAGGGACCCCCTAGCAACAGGCATTTAGGTGAGTACATTTTTTTTTCCAATTTTTTTTTATTATTATTATTTTTAATGAATTTTAAGCTATTTTTTTTTTTTGGGTGGCAACACCACTTTAAGTAAAAAAAAAGATAGATGCTGATCTGCCAGAAACCTGTAAGCTTCTAACTTCCTTTACAAGCCAACTCTGCCTCTGCTGCACTGAAATCCCAAGAAGTGTTGTCAAGCACGCCCAGTAGTGCGGGGAAAATTTAGAAATCCCAACTTTTTTTTTTCCTCTCTCTCTCTCTCTCTCTCTCTCAAGAGCTGTGGGTCCGTTAGATATATTTACCTCACTTCCCATTCTGCTGACAATGGTTGTGTCAGACAGGAAGTAAAGGAAAATCTCAGCACACGGACAAAAAAAATTAAATAAAAATAATCGGACTAGGGTTCCGGCCCTACCCAATTCTACTGAAGAAAAGCATATTTGTTGGTGTTGCTGTTTGAGAGTTCCCCTCACTTCATGTCTGGTAAAATGTCATCAACCCAACAGAAACGTCGGTCCGGCTGCCATATACAGGGTCCAAATGTCAGCTGTTTTTTATTGAACCAGCCGATGTCGCTCAGCATTTGGCCCATGTGTACTAGGCTTAAATCTCTAAGGGCTCACTCACACTAGCGGTTGAGCTGTGCTTTTTTTAGATCCCTTCCCCTTACGCTACCCCTTTAGCTGCAGAGGCAGTGGCCAGGGGTGTCCACCAGCCAAGGCAGGAAATTATACTACAGTAATACCTTGGATTACGAGCATAATTAGTTCCAGAAGAATGCTTGTAATCCAAAGAGCTTGTATATCAAAGCAAGTTTCCCCATAGGAAATAATGGAAACGTAAATAATCCATTTCACAGCCACTGCTTGTCTATGCAGTACCGCATGTCGCCAGACGTGCGGGGGCACCAGAGACACTTAGCGAATGGAGCATCTCCGAGCGTCACTGGTGCCCCCTGCACCTCTGGCAAAGTGTGGTACGGCACACTCCAGCAGCTTGAATCCTGCTGGTCTTGCGGGACAACGCTCGGAAAGAGTCAGGATTTTCTAAAAAAAAAAAAAAAAAAAAATAGCTCGTATTGTGAAACGCTTTTAAACCTCATTACTCGCAATCTAAGGTTCCACTGTAATGGCTGATTATGGAAGGAGCTTCAAGTGAATGGGGTCGCTGTTTAAGCACCCTGCAACTAAGTGCATTGTGTGCGGTTGCAGCACACTAGTGTGGGGTTCCAGGGGTTAAGACTGACAGCGAGGAGGCAATACAACGCCTCCTCACCGCCTTTCAAACGTTCTCCACAGACTATAGAATACTGCATTTTGTACACCCCGATGATTTTCCTCATTGCCTTATGAAATAAATGGGGCCGACGCTAAATGGTTTTCATTTTTTTTTTTATTATTCTGCTTTCACTGATCTTTCATGGCACGATTTCCTTAGGGAATATTTACATATCATCTGTAGTATGTATAGATGATTTCTCAGATAACTATGCTGGAATCCATATTCTTCAACACCCCACTGTTATATTTCACTCCCCCCCATTTTTATTTTATTTTTTAACACAAAGCAGCAGAGACAGGAACATATCTCATTTAGTATGATCTACGGTAATCCCCTTAGTGAAAGAACAATAGTACATAAACACGGCTCTGCTTCTAATGTAAATGAGCTCTCTCTCTTGTATTTAAATTCCTAATAAATTATGATATACAGTAGAACAAGTCTCAGCTCCAGGATACCGACAGAGCTGAAAAATTATATAGCGCTATGCATACATTGTACATGTAACTACATATATATATCATTCTTTTCATTATTTATTTCCTTGGGTGTCTATTTTGCCAATCTATTCTGCAAGTGCTCCCGTTTCCTTCCATAAGGCAAAAACATACAAGCAGGATAATAAAGAGTCATAATCACAACCTTTTTTTTTACACCAGAGGAACCCTTGAAATAATTCAAGTCTTGGCCTTTCAACGAAATATAGCTGAAATTACATAAATTGAAATCATTAGGGAAGAATGTCTCTTATGCCGGCCATACATGGTTCGAATTTCGAAAGAATTTTCTTTTGAAAATCGTATCTGAGAATTTTCGTATGAATTTCGCACCATTAGTGGGCTGCAACAACAGCCGATTTTCGTGTAGAAATCAAATTTGAGGAATCAGACATGTTGGAAAAACAAACGATATTCTAATCAATGATGGGAGAATCGTGCGAGAAATGTAATAAGAAAAGAAAATTTACGGAGAGAAAAGAAAATTCTTGGTCACGAAAATTATTTTCTTTAGTAACATGAGGTGAAATTGAAGGCTTGGTCGGCCGAATTTCAAAAATCAATGGTGGCATCATAGGATCACAAAAAAACAAACTTTCTGATTTTGAAAAGAAAATTCGTTCAAAATTCGACCGTGTATTACACTGGTCGTCAGTGGGAAGAATGCTCCCCATACCACAGTGTTCAGAATGCCACCCTTACAACTAAGGAGATTTTTGGTGTCATGCTGCTGGCTCTGCCAAGTCGTGTTGGATTAAGGATTATGCAGGCACCATCACATGGGAGTTCAATCAGCCACAGCTCAAGGAACCCCTGGGAACCAATGGAGGAACCATGGTTGAGAAAGGCTCTATAGCATGTGTAGCTTTGTATGACAATATTAAGGACATTAGACTGTAGGCTCTTTTACAGCAGGGACTGATATGACTGGTTCAATGTCCTCTGTACTGTCCAGGTATGCCATTTTGAATACATAGCACCATTTAAATCAGTTTCTGCTACTTATTGGTGAGGGATACTTTCCAAAAGAAAGCGATTTCACCATATGGAGGAGGGTTTATGCCAGGGGTCTCCAAACTTTATAAACCAAGGGCCAATTTACTGTCCTTCAGACTTTGGGGGGGGGGGGGGGGGCAAGACTGTGGACAGTGGGAGTAGAAATGGTTTTGGTGTCAGTGGGAGGAAAAGTCCCTAAATTTTGGTTTTAGGGGGAGGAATAGTACATCATCGTTGGTGTAAGTGGGAGAAAAAGTGCCACATTGTTGGTGTGAGTGGGAGAAATAGTGCCCCAGTGTTGGTGCCAGTGGGAGGAATAGCGTTGCGTATTAGTGGTAGGAATAGTACTCCATTGTTGGTGTTCGTGGGAGGAATAGTGTCTTGTATCAGTGGGAAGAATAGTGCCACAAGGGCCAAATAAAGTCAAGCAAAAGGCCAGGATATGGAGACCCCTGCTTTATACCAAGCAGTTAAACACCACCCCTTTTGGCTAATTACCAATGGAAATTGATTTATGATCTCAAATGAATTGTATAGAGACTTCCAAATCCCAAAGGAACGTTCAAGGTTCCAGGACAACTACTCCTATTCAGTGCAAATTACTTGCTAATGGCAGGGAACCCCTTTAAAGAGTAACCAGTGAAACTATGTTCAATGTTTCATACTGACCAATAAAGATGCTTTCAAAGGCGCTAGTCTACGTAGAGAGCAAAGGGCAGTAAGTATACAGGCTTTAAAGGGAGTATTGTCTACTGATTCTCGTACAGAGAGAAAATGCCTGCAACACATTACACGAGGGGCTGTCAACTCTTCCACAAAGCCCTTAGAAGGTTAACGTGGGTCTCAGATCTTCTGCAGTTCCATTGCCGATGGAAAGTTACACTTTGTTGCTTATTTTCACATGCTTGTGAGAGTCAACGGTCACTCACAGCTGAACACCTACCCAGTGAGTCACGTCTAGCCACAGGCATGTTAAGACCACTGTCTGGTGAAATGAACTCGCTGGCCTGGAAACGCAACATAAGTGGAGATGTTCACATATTCTGCCTGGAGACAGTCTCAGATCCATTCTATCCATAGCGTTTGGCCTACTACAAGCAAAACCACTATATAGCAACATC
The DNA here is from genome assembly GCF_037356315.1 of Lithobates pipiens. Lineage (NCBI taxonomy): Eukaryota > Metazoa > Chordata > Amphibia > Anura > Ranidae > Lithobates > Lithobates pipiens. The sequence continues at coordinate 545,538,850 of NW_027507764.1, forward strand.
AAAATAAAAGAAATAAAAAAGGTTATGGAAGCAAAAAAAATAAAAATAAAACCTGTACATGTAAAGAAGCTACATCATGAACAAGATATATATATATATATATATATATATATATATATATATATATATATATAAGGCAACAGATTTCTTAGTAGTATATTTATCTGCTTAAACAGTTGACTAGTTATTAAAAAAATATAACCAGGAGTTATGCATGCCTCATTAGCAGATCTACATGCAAAATAACCCAGAAGAAGAAATATTTAATTCACCCAGAATAGAGGAAGCATACTCCAGACAGTATTTTGTTTCTGGTGATAATGATCTACATAAAATTCCAGCCAAATAAAATTCAAGTAATTTTAACGAGAATTTTTAAGTATTTTCAGATCGTGGGATCCACACCAAAAACAGTCACACCCAATGGAGGCGTCACATTTTAAAAAGGCATAGGCCACCTTTTGCAAAAACGTCATAAATGCATCCACATGAATAATAAAAAATAAAAGTGAATATGTTTATTAAAGTTTTAATTTGAGGTCTGCAAAGCACTGCAATAACAATCAGAGCTCCTGTAGATGCTTTGCCCAGCTCCAGGTACAGATCTACTGTTATGGGGCTGGAAGAAGCAACAATGGACTACTAACCACAACATTCAAAGCCATTCACAACTCTGCCCCGAGCTACATCACCAATCTTGTCTCCAAATATCACCCACATCGTCCCCTCTGTTCTTCTCAAGACCTCCTACTCTCAAGCTCTCTTGTCTCCTCCTCCCATGCTCGTCTCCAGGATTTCTCCAGAGCCTCTCCCATCCTCTGGAACTCGCTACCTCCACTGGTCCGGCTATCCACTACTCTTGCTACCTTCAGGCGATACCTGAAAACTCATCTATTCAGGGAAGCCCATCACGTCTCCAACTAATCTCCTACCACTTCCATCAGCTCATTCCCGACAGTTATAACCTTTTGTACCACCTACCCCACACTATTAGATTGTAAGCTTTTCTGAGCAGGGCCTCTTTAATCCTCTTGTATTTTATTGTATTGTAACTGTATTGTCTCCTTTTTAGATTGTAAAGCGCTGCGTAAATTGCTGGAACTATATAAATCCTGAATAATAATAATAGTGAAGATATGTTCCAAAGAGATCTACGAGTCTCTCTGCTGCGATGGGATTCACAGACCACGTTAATGGATGATGTGGCCGTATGAATAAAGCCATGCACAGCCACACCAAACACAAACCAAACTAGAATCTTGCAGGGATAAGAACCCTATGGTGGTGGTGGTGGTGGCTGGGGAAATTTGAGGGTTGAAGCTTGGAGACATGGGTGTAATATGAAACTTGGTCATAAAGGGCCACTAAACTTTTAAACATCAGTACACGGACCCGTGGGTCTCATATTTAAAAAGAAATATCAAGACGTGGCGGTATGTAGATTTCATTTTGATTTTGACTTGACAGAAGTGCAGACTGCAGCTTGCAAAGAATTATGTTTTTTAGTTTAATCTTTCAAAAGCAGTCTTTTTAGCCCCGTCCAATATTTTAGCACACTCCAGTGACTTTGCCCAGGTTGATAGGACGTAATTCGTCTGCTGCAGGCAGTAGGTGGTATTTCCTCAGTCTTCTCTCCATCAGTGATCACTGCCAAGAACTGCCACCATGATTTACAGGACTGTCCCCCCTGAACCAGCATCTCAGGTTCATGGAGTAGATATTGATCCTTGCCTGGATAAAGACTGCTCTGTCCTACTGGAGAAAGACAAATGAAGACATTGTAAAGGGGGGAACGCTGTGATCTCCTTGTAACGCAGGTGTTTATGTTTGAGGAGCATTAGCATGCTCTGGTGCATTACAGATCTGCTCAAAAGGAAAAAAATAAAAAATAAAAATAAATAGAATTCAGTGCCGTTAGGCTGCGTTACTGGCATCCATTATGGGGCTTAATGTTTAATTACGACGGGAGCGTACCTTTTTAATGCACACTTCCTATTCCATAAGTTATTTTAACCCAAGTGTCGTTCCGTAGCTTCTCCAGCAGGCCCGCCGCAGTATATCAAGCGGAAGCCAGCCTTACAACCACTTCCCCTGTTTGAAAATCACCTGAACTGACCTTGAATCACCGCTTCCAAGAAATTGTCTTCACAGTAAAATTTAAATCCAAGTACTAAAATCATACTCCATATATTCTTGCTGGCCGGGGGACAGTATATCACCCTTGCTCATTTTTATCGTTCTAGCCTAAAACCCATAACTCAGCTGGCGGGGGGGGGGGGGGAGGGACAGCTAGGCGCACTTTATGGCCTTATATTTTTGTTCAAAGCAGGTCTATTGGGTTTAGGAGTCCAGGAAATACAACAAGTGCACGGGGATAAAATGTAATAAAAGGAATTTTTGCAGTCTTCAGTCTACTGAATCAAAAGCGCCATGCCTCGGTTTAGACGAAAATCGAGATAAGCAAACGTGGGCATAATTTGTGGTACATTTCAATGAAAAAAAAAAAAAAAAAAAAAAAAAAAAAAGAAGAACAACCCACAATTTTCTAGGATACTGGTGGCCATTTTAACATCTACCGTGGTCTTTTAGTTTCGGGGGGGGGGGGGGGGGGGGGGAATATTCAGATCAGGGTGCCACTAGGACAGGGAGTAAGGGGAAATCTCTCTGATGGCCATAATAATGGCAATATCTACTCTTTACTATACCCACACTAATTCTACAGGTTTCAGGATCCATTCACACCTATGTATGCATGTGCAAGCGCATAATGCTGCCTATCGAACAAGAACTACAACGCTTAGCATATGCAAGTTTCCATTAAAGAAAAAAGGCTCCCCAACACAACATAAATCAATGTTAATTGGGAGAGTTGAAGTTCCACTTTAAAAGGCAGAAGATTTGCTTTATTTTGAATGCTTATGTTGCTAGCATTAGTAAATAGATAAGGAGTTGTATTATATTTACTTATTTTAAACTTTTTTTTTTTTTTACATTTCTTCAGTTACTTCCTGGATTCTTGCCTAAGCAAGTGAAGTCATTGATCCCAGGAGTCTTCAGTAGGGTCAACAACTGGGTTAGACCCCTTTCACACGGGGGTGGGGCGGTGCGCTTGCGGGACTTTGGGAAAAGTCCTACAAGCAACATCTTTGGGGCAGTTTGGGAGTGCTTTATACTGAGCTCCCAAAATGCCCTGTCCAAAGCACCGCAACACAAGCCTTTTTTAATCATTACTTTGGGGTCAAAAGCGTCCCACTAGCAGCCAAAAAGCGCCGCTTAAAAAGCCCTAAAGCCCCTGCGGCCCGAGTGTGAAAGGAGTCTTACTTTTTAAGTAACCCAGGCGTCCTTATGAGAGGAAGAGAGGTTCGCGGCTAAGCACACTCTACTGCATGCATGCTTGAGTGAAGGGCAGATGGATTCCAGGAAATAAATGCTACGCAAGTCGTATGCCCTTACTCAAGATGGCCAAGGCCAGAGAGGCTAGGGGGTTGTTTTTCAAAGTGATTTCTCATGAAAATAAAGCATGTAGACATGGATGGATGGGGGAGTTTGCTTTAAATATTAAAATGGAATTAAAATTGTGTTTTTGGTTTTCTGGTGCTCAGATTCAGTGAATAACCCCTTTTAAGGCACACACCCATGAACAGATATGAATTCATGTATTGTCACCCAAAAATAAAAATGCCAGACATTTTTTCTATCATTGAGGCCCATAGAGCACGAGCACAATTGGGGTACACTGGGTTGTTTAAAATTAACAGCACTCCACTGCGCCAACATGCGTACCGTGCTTTACCACAATGCTTTTATCGAAGGAGTCCTAAAACAGACTTTTGGGTTTATTTACTAAAGGCAAATCCACTCAGATCTACAGTGACTGCACTTCCAAGTGCATTTTTAGTGCAGAGGGGGACCTGCAAGGGGGAAAAAAAAAAACGAACAGCATTTTAGCTTGGACATGATTGGATGATAAAACCAGCAGAGCTTCCCCTCATTTCAGATACTCTTCTCATATCTACAGCGACTGCACTTCCAGTGCACTTGTAGTGCAAAGTGGATTTGCCTTTAATAAATCAACCCCTTTGCTCTATAACGTCTCTTCAGGAATGCTTGCAAAGTACTCTGTTCCCAAGGTCTCATTTGCACTTGCATTTGGGATCAACTATGATTTTCTGCAGGAGACTCAGCAGGGTTTCCCGGGAACAGCTGCAGGTCGGAAGCCCAATTCAAAGTAGCAAGAGATTGGCAGCACCCTGATGCATTCGCATGTACCAATATGTATACAGCGCTTTACCACATTGCTTTCATGTACGAAGCCCTAAATCAAAATCTTTACAAACATTCCCGAAGAGATGTTATGGGACAAAAGTACTTTGTATCCAAGGCCTCATTTGCACTTGCGTTTGGGACCAACTATTTTCTGCAGGAGACCCAGCAAGGTTTCCCGAGAACAGCCACAGGTTAGATGCCCTATCCCGATCCTATTTTTCTATCCATCTGCAGAGCGGATTGGATGAACACAGACCATCTGTCCCCCATAGAAGAGAGCGGATATCTGACAGAGCGGTCCCTGCACAGTCTGTCATCTGCCGGCTCAGCGGGGATAAACGGAGTGATCCCCACTGAGCAAGCGGATGTTTTTGCGGGGCGGATCATCATGGCTCCATCCCATGTGAAAAGGGGCCTAACACGTTGTTTAGGTGGAGTTTAGTTCCGCTTTAAAATTCTACTACTTGCTGAAGTGGATATTTCCGCAGGAACATCTATACATTTTATAAAGAGATGGAACTACTTTTTTTTTTTTTACAAATTATATTTAGGCCTCATGCACACTGGACGTTAAAGTTATAAAAAAAAAAAGTCAGTAGCTTTGCAGTGAGTTTTTCAACTTTTTTGTAATTAGCTTTTTTTGTGTTTTTTGTGTGTTTGTTTTTCCGTTTTAGCGTTTTTTTTTTTTGTTTTTTTAAGAAAAATGTATTTTTTTCTCAATCGATCAGAAAACTGCTGGTGAGCGGCTTTTTTGAGGATTTGTCAGCGTTAGAGCGTTTTTACAGCTGAAAAACTTCTCTCAGAACCCACTAGTTTTGGGGGGGGGGGGGGGGGGTTTACTGCTCAAAAACACCTCTGCCTAAAACTGCTGATAACAGCCTGTGTGTGTGCATGGACACATAGGATAACACGATGGAGAGTTTAATGACTTTTGAAGTTTTAGGCTGTAGACGGTTTTTTCTACAAACGTCCAGTGTGCATGAGTGTCTCATGACACTTCCCACAACCACTTGGCAATTACATCCAAAAAATATGACTGCTAATAAAATCAACACAAAAAAAAATAAAGAATTAAAATAGTTTATGAATGCCGGCAGACATGGCTTACATACTTTGTGCTGACAGACTGTCCGAGGTCTCATCAGTCACACTGATTAATACGTGGATTAAATCTCTATCTGCCCGCTGCCAGGGAAATATGCGGACATGAGATATACATCAATGCAAAGAGTGATTAGCGCTTCAGAGAGACAAGATGGAAGATTCCCCCCCCCTCGGTCAGAGGTCACTGGGGACATGTTGTCCATCATAAAAAAGGGATTATGAAAGAGACACTTTGTCTACAAAAGAAGCCGGGGAAGAAGTACAAATATGACACGCGCCACCCCTCAGCAAACTCTCCTGACAATTTAAAAACAAAAGGTTTAATGCGTTTTATTTGCTTTCATTTGATGTTGGTCTCAAACTGTACATCATAACAAGTGGCGGCCATGTTGTGAAGTCTGGTGATTGTTGTCATTTATCATTGATCCATCACAGGACTTGATCCACAGTAAGAGGCCTTGTTCTAGTCTCCAAGCTCCCAATTATTCCTCAGCTTCACCTACCAAAACCTCTACTAATATTTTATTAGCTCATTGGGCACCAAGAGACTATCGTCTTCAGGCATGAACGTCACATGATTGCTTTTAGAATCCTTAATCAAAACTTAATCTGCACACAATAAACGGTTCACTTTACCTCACAAATCTGGTGGATGGGGGGTTGGCAAGAACAATGCTCTGGGAAAATGGCAAGAAACCACTTCAGGCCTATTATTACCAGGCATTACATATGGAAGTAGCGGCTATCAGAGTGCGGGAAAAAAAAACTGTTTTAAACAAAAAATCTAAAAAAAAAAATACATAATTTTTTTTATATTTAAATTATTTTTTATTTATTTTTTATTTTGTATCAAATTTATTTTAATAAAATGCTTTTGGAGTAAAAAAATATATCTAAATATAGTTTTCTATTTAAAGAGGGATTTCACTGTAAAAAAAAAAATTATATTATATAAAACAATAGGAATTGTCCACGCTGTCTCTGGGACCCGTGTGTGTCCCAGCAGACAGCGCACAGGGACAGGAAGAGGCAGAGACTCCCATGGGAGTCTATGCCCGGAAGTGGGTGCAAATACCTGTCTTAGACAGGTATCTGCACCCCCCCCCGAAAGGTGCAAACTGTGACACCGGAGGGGGGGGGGGGGGGGGGGTTCCGATGAGCAGAAGTTCCACTTTAGGGTGGAACCCCACTATAAGATATATTAATAATTTTGCTTACTCAGCATGAAATGGAGTTTAGTAAGAGTCAGTTCACACAGAGGCAACTGGGGATCTGACTTTAGGTCGCCCCAATTCGCACTGTTGAGAAAATCAATGTTATTTAATGGAGCCATTTTAATGTACACTACAAAAAAAGTGTTCCTGTACTGCTTCAATCCAACTTCTAGGTGACTTGTACCCATTGATTTCATTGGAAGTCGCCTTATGTAGCATGAGGCTGTATATTCTGCAATATTTACATTTTTGGTTTATGCATTCATACAATTTCACAGTAACCATGAGGTTCAGGAATGTTCTTGTATCCCATTGTTTTGCAAATCTATGTACACTACAAACTGGATGATTACAATAAGCAGTCAAGTTAGTAAAACAGCGATATCATAACCGATTTTAAATAGGAAACCTTCATTTTGATTTGCAAATATTAAAGAACTACCAGTAAGAATGAGTCCTTGCATTTAAAGAGCACCTATTTCAAATCCATCATGACAGCGCCTGTTATCGGGCATCCGCTCACCCGCTGCCGCCACGTCCCTCTCCGTGTTGTGTCACTGCCGCATCACCAGCCATCCCATTAAAGTGAATGGGACTGTTGGTGAGTCACCAGCGGGTCAGAGGAGGAGCGGCTGCGGGACAGAGACGACAGATGCCCTTTCAAAATGATGATTTAAGTCAACTTGATTTAAATCGAATCCACCCTTACAACTAACCCAGAGCAACCAGAAATAAACAGCCTGTGAGCAACGAACAGGGCTTATTTCAGACATGTGGCATTTTTTTAAATTGTTTTTGCAAGGTATGGTTATTAAAGTGGAGCTCCACCCAAAAGGGAAAGCTCCGCTTATTTGCTCCCCCCCCCTTCCCTTTCCACTGCCATATCTGGCACTTTTTTTGAGGGGAGGGAGTATTTAATTGTAACCCGAACCATCAATAAAGACAACTTCCAAAAATGCTGCAGTTTCCAAATTAGAGCAAAACTTTGCAGCAGCACAAGCAGTGACCCACACCATAGAACCAGCACCAACTCAGGGTTAGTTAGCATTTAGACATGCTATATACCTGTGCAATAATCCATGTTATGCCCTTTTAGGAATAGTAAAAAATTCTGGTAAAAAAATTAAGATTTTTTTTACTGGGTCCAATCTGCCTGCTGCGCACAATGGAAAAGGGGGTGGCGTAAATCTTTGATTGGTTGCTATGTAAACAAACTCTTTCTTCGGCTTCCACAAATAAGATTCATTATATTCTGTCCGCCTTTCATCAATACCAATACACATTATAAAGCACAGGCCTCATTTTTATTGCAGACACATGCCAGCAAGCCCCCGGAGTCACAAAAACCTCCCTGCTAAGTGAGCAAAAAGAAAGAGCCTACACAAAAGGACCGGTACCGCTATTATGTTCTGGGCTGGTTATCATCGGTTTCAGGGCAGAGGCATCATTTGTGACACTGCTCTGCAAACCGTCAACCTATTCCAAACGGGTTAATAACCAGTCAATGCAAATCTATGAGGCAGGAAACAAATTCATCTAATGCCCGGCTTAATTGAGAGCAGATACAATAACAGTATTCTTCTTAAACTAATCAAACTATTAAAATGTCAGCCGGAGCCTAGATAAATGACGTATAGCTGATTGCTGGCATGGAGTCAGCTCCACTGGAACTTCCCTGGATCTCCCATTTATTAAAATCGGACTGAATTTGTTCCCTAGGAGCCCCCCCCCCCCCCCCCCCCCTCCGCTCCACCCACCCTCCAGCTGGCTCGCCAATCCAACCTGGCCAAGAGCCAAACGTCAGAGCACAAAGCGGGATCTTGTCAAACTATTTGCCCATTAGCAAACAACAATTAAAAGCAAGGATTAGTGTTCCCACCTTCTTCCTAGGAGCTCTGCAGAGTTTCTGAATAGTTAGAGAAAAACACTTGAATAATAAAAAATAAAAAAAATAAAAAAAGTGCATAATGATTCTAAATAAGGAGCTGCTGAGATCAGTAATAAAGTAACACTTTCATTTATTTTCCATTGATAGGATAGGCAACCAATAAGAAAAACAAAAAAACACATATACACATGTAATATATATTATATACACATGTAACATGTAATATATATATATATATATATATATATATATATATATATATATATATATATATATATATATATATATATATATATATATATATATATATATATATATATATATATACACACACACATACACACACACTCTCACACACTACACACACACTACACACACACTACACACACACTACACACACACTACACACACACTACACACACACTACACACACACTACACACACACTACACACACACTACACACACACTACACACACACTACACACACACTACACACACACTACACACACACACTTGCAAAGGTTCTCATCTATCCAGGTCATGCCATATACTATAGAACACAACATTCACAGTCACATTCAGCTGGACTTGTTCTGTGATGTTGAAGTGATTTCGTAGCTTATCCAAGCCACTTCTTTGGTTCTAACGAACATCAAGAAAATACCCCATTATTTGCATCTACAAAGGTAGCACAGACACCGTAACCAAATCACCATGGAAAGGTAGAGGTTACTGTCCAAGATCAGAATGGAAGGTCTAAAAACTGTGGCATCCCCTTGTTCTAGCTACACAATTCCATCCTTGGGTGTCATGAAGCCTTCAAAGAAGTGAATCCTTCGCTTTACATGGTGGAATAGGGTATAGATATCAAAACGCTACTATATGTGAAGGACAGAGGGCTCCGAAGGATCCCTAACCTGTTCAAAGATGGTTGTTTCAATTTAACTTGGATCACACTAGAACAGGGTGGTTCCACAATTTTTACAGCTCCCATCCTGTTCTTGGATAATCAGCATCTGTTATTCATGGTGATTGCATTGAGAGAGGTTTCCAAACTGACACCCACAGGCCAGATGTGGCCCTTTTCTTGCTTTTATCTGGCCCTCGGGGCACTATTCCTTCTACTGAACCCAATGATAAGGCACTGTTCTTTTCCAAACACACCAATAATGAGGCACTATTCCTCCAACTGACACCAATGATGGGGCACTATTCCTCCCACTGACCATAATGATGGGGCACTATTCTTCCCAATAATGAGGCACTATTGCTTCTACTGACCACATGCTCCATGTAATTTTCTTACTCCCTCTGACTACCAAACCTGAGGCACAGTTTAATGCCACTGACACTCGGACATTTTCAATTTCTACTGGTCATACTCTAGCCCCCCTAAAGTATGAAGGAGAGTAATCTGGCTTTTTGTGAAGAAAGTTTGGAGACACCCCCCCACATTAAGGTGCTGATGCTACCTGTGCAGATAGAAATGCTGGGGTATTTTCCTGACTTCTAAGAACTGAAGTTAAGTTACAGGTAAGTTCTCTTGATTGGTCGCACAGATTCTGCTGGATAGTAACACTCCTAGTCCAGCAATTGACTTTCCTACAAAAAATGCACACAGAAGAGCACTATTTTGAGTACATTTTAACTGAAGCCCTGAAAAGGGGGGAGTTTCTTCTGGCCTCCAAAACACATTTGGATTTTTGTGTAAAAAATAAAAAAAATTAGTTTGGACTGTTATTTGTTCTGACGCTTCTTCCATTGATGCATGGGGTCTTCTGGTAACCTGTGGGGTTCTAAAAGGAGGGTAAGCCTTGCCACCACTGGGAGTCTCAACATTGCACTGGCCTTGTTGCCCACTTCAGATCAGTGAAAACCAACACCGAAATGTGAACAGAAAAAGAAGGTGCACTGGCCTAGTGCATTATCATAAAAACTTTTATTAGTATAAAATAAGCCAATGTACTCACAATAGTACACGGAAAAGTGCTTAGCTTCACCCTTGAATCACGTAGGCTACATCCCAGCAGATGGACACATTCATGGCGTTGGGACTGGGTCTGGTTACATACACCTTTTCATGTACCATTTTGGATGAATTGGATTATTTTATACTAATAAAAAGGTTTTATGATAATGCACTAGGTTGGTGCACCTTATTCTTCTGTTCATGAGTCAACTACCAAGTGTTTAAAACTAAAAGCAGGCACTACTGCTATTGTCTTTGATGGCTACAAAAAATAAAAAAACGCTGCTGTTCATCCCTCTGACTTGGTTTACATTGGGACCAAGACTTTGCCATTTATCAACACCCTATCCAATGAGAAAGCCTCAATAGCTAAGGGCATTCTCAATGAACAGTGGGACGAAGGGTGCTGCTTAGTCTCCAATTCAGGGCAATCAAGAAATGCCTACGTTTGAGTGCTTATGGAATGTTCTGAAGCTCTACCTATACAAACTGAAGAGATGTACAACTACTTTCTAGGGCCAACGTAAACAGGAAAGTGCTGGTTAAGGTTTCCATAAGAAACATTCACTTTTATTACTTCAAGAGCTACTCATTTTACAACATCCTGCTTGTTAATAAGACTTGAGTTATTCTTTAATTATGCCCTATATCATAAAATCATATTTCTCCTAGCATAGATAACTTCCTGGTAGCTGAACACAAGCTGCTGCAACACGTACAAGGGTTACAGCGTACAGGAAATTGATAATCAGGTGACTCCTTACGCCCACTGAACAAAATGATACAGCTTCTGCCAGAGTCATCCAAGTTTCCTCAAAAACAATTTGTGCTAATCAAATTAACTGGAAGAAAAGCAATAGAAGTGCAGGTCCGGAAAAGATCATCCACTTCTCCATAATGAAAATGTTTGATTTAATCCTGGCTCCTTTTGCATTACAGTAATAATCATTTAATGGACCCAAGTAACAAATTCCTTCTTGAACAACATTTTTACATTATGGCTTCATTACACCTAATAGCAGCCATAAAGCTAGAATTCTATTCAGACCAGGCGCGGTGACCATGACATCTACAAGCAGGGCTGCTGTGTACTCCACTAGGACTACAAGATGTAGCCCTGTACAACAAATCCCAGGAGGCCTCCTGTCATTGAGGAGGCTCTGCTATCCCGTCACCTTCTCAGCTCAGGATTTATGTCATGTAACATTATACCAATGTTAGAAAGAAATATATTTAAAAGAAATCTTTAACTCAATTTTTGACAAACTCTGAAAGCGTCAGCACAACAAAAGGGCAGCCACGGCACACCAATCTTCAGCTTCTTCAAACAGCTTGATGGTCACAGCACGGACCCTTCCTGGATCCTCCTACTCCGACAAATCTGGGCTTAATCATAGATCTCTTGGTTTTGAATAAAGTGGGGAACCAGGTTTATATTGCCATTTGTCTCCCTGCTGGAGAAATTTCATTAAACTGTCTTAATGGCCAAAGAAGAAGTCAGGAGATTTAACGAATTTAGACACAAATATAAAAACTAGACAATTCCTCAAAATCTGTTCTTAAGCTATAAAAATTCTTTACTGTCTAGGTTTCCATTTTCCCACTTCCTTTTTCAATGACCATGCAACAATTGAGACAAACAACCCCCCCAAGACCTACAGAAATTATAAAAACCTAAAGAAGGTCCTAGACTAGTGGTCTACAAACTGTAGTCCTTTATTTGCTTTTATCCAGCCCTTAGGGGACTGTTTTCATTGAATGATACCAGCAATAGGACACAAACACACCCCCACTGACACTAATGAGGTGGCAGAATTCCTACAAATGATACCAACAATGTGGCACAATTCCCCCCACTAACACCAACAATGAGGCCCATTAACACCAACGATGGGGCACAATTCCTCCCACCAACCCCAATGATTGAGAATGATTTAATCCCCCTGACGCTCGGACCTTTTCTACTTCCAATGGCCACAGTTTGGCCCCCCTTAAATCTGAAGGAGCGTAAGCTGTCCCTTTGTTTAGGAAGTTTGAAGATCTCTGCTCTAGACCTTAGTTGTGGCATAATTCCACTTGTCTTTATAAAAAAAAAATTAAAAAAAATACAATTATAAAACATGTCTGCTACATAAGTCTTTCATAATTCATGTACATGAAAGATTGTCTATCTAGTTCAAAATGCAGCTGCTTTCAAACATGGCTTCCTTGTACACAGGGAGCGCCATACGTGGTTGGTGTATTGTGGCACTGAACATATTATCTCTAGAACAGTTTAAGATATGTTACAGTGTGAATTTGTACTTAGACTGGAAAAACTGTAAAAAAAAAAAAAAAAAATATTATATAAAAAAAACACACCACTGGTCTGCACTGAATTCCATTATGGTCTTCAACAGCATGGACGATCACATACAAAAATTATTGCACATATGCATGCAACAGCTGTGGATGTCCAGACACACCATAACGCTTACTCCTTCTGTAATGAAGTGAGACATGACCGTTTTGTTATACAGATAGCGGCACCTGTCACTACAGGTAACAAAACAGCACAATAAAAAAAAAAAATAAAAAAAAAAAGACAAGGCGGCTGATTTATTCCGGTGCCAAGCAGCTAGGTTTAGCCGCAAATTTTCCCGGCTAACCGGCTGTGTCAGGTCAGCCTGCGCTTGAGTTTAATATTTGCCAGTCAATTAGCAGGGATTATAATGTTCACCTTCTAGACAGAATTCCCACTCAGCTAAAGCGGAGGGTGGAAAATACTGATAAGACCAGTTAATTGACCTTTTAAATACCAAATAAAATGTTTATCATTCTTCCTGTAATCACATGTTCAATGCAGATTCATTAACTGGTTTTACAGACTAGATTAGTATTCAGAATAGAAAAACGCGTCACGCATGAACAAAACTTTTCATTGGTAAAGAAAAAAAAAAAAACACTGTTCTGAAATGTGTTTACGATGGCAGTTATAAGTTCCTGCATAGAACAGGGAAAGGTTAGAGAGTCTATCAAATTTTTATGTGCATTAGTTTCCCCCTTTAAAAGATTCCTCCTCATTTCCTGTGTGGCCACCAAGATGAGAAGTGAGCAGAATTTCACCAACAGTGACTCAAAAATTATTAAATGCACTGCATGGGTTAACTTTGGGTAAGGGGTTCAGAGAGGCCAGATATATTCACCTGAACCTCCCAGCGCAAGACCGGTCCCTCTTCCGTTCCAGACTCCTATTTCCCATTTCTCCCATTTGCACCAACCTGGTCTGCTGCAGCGTATTAATATGCATTGTATTATTGTGAATGGGCTGCCTAATCCAGGGGTTGACAAATGGAATCTAGGAGCCAGCTTAAAAAGTTAGGAGCCAGGTCCGTGACGGCGATCCGGACCTGTCCCTGGCCTGACATGGAGACAAGTGAGGGGAAGATAGCAGCGCCGTCGCCGCCACCGCCCCCCCGTCTCCAAGTCATTGCTCATAGCTCTTAGAGGGACATTTTATTAATTTTTTTCAAATTACAATTTTTTTTTCAATTGCATTTTAGTGTAAATATGAGATCCAAGGTCTCTCTGACCCCAGATCTCATATTTAAGAGGACCTGTCATGCTTTTTCTATTACAAGGGATTTTTACATTCCTTGTAATAAGAATAAAAGTGACACAACATTTTTTTTAAAAGAACAGTGGGAAAAAAAAAGAAGTTAAAATAAGCAGAAAAAAGAATCATTTTTAAACGCGCCCTGTCCTGCCCGCATATAAAATCGGTGTTCGAACCACACATAGGAGGTAGCGCCGTGATCGGTAGAGCGAGAGCAATAATTCTAGCCCCAGACCTCCTCTGTAACTCAAAACGTGCAACCTGTAGAATTTTTTTAAACGTCGCCTATGGAGATTTTAAAGGGTAAAAGTTTGTCGCCATTCCATGAGCGGGTGCAATTTTGAAGCGTGACATGTTGGGTATCAATTTACTCGGCGTAACATTATCTTTGACAATATAAAAAATAATTGGGCTAACTTTACTGTTGTCTTATTTTTTTATTAACTAAATTATTTTTCCCAACAAAAGTGTGCTTGTAAGTCCGCTGCACAAATACAGTGTGACAGACAGTATTGCAACAACCACCATTTTATTCTCTAGGGTGTTAGAATAAAAAATATATATAATGTTTAGGGGGTTCTAAATAAAGGGAAGAAGAGGCAGGTAATATAAAACAGGCAGAGGCATTGCTGGTTTGTCATACCAACGGCGACCACAAGAGGGCGCCAGATTCCATAAGGAATCATAGGACCGCAGAAGGCCTCAAAGCCGCGGCCTAAATTTTCGGCCGCCGGCGGAACGGCCCGACGCAATCACGCTGGGGGGGTCCACAGAGACAGGATACCCCCAGCTGTGCTGCCCCAGGCGCGAGGTCGCTATTTCTAGTCGCCAATGCGACCTGGCGCCCGGGTTTTGTCGAGCCCTGGCCTAATCCATCACAACAGATTTTAAAAAGTGTGTATTTTTCTGTGTATGTTCGTGTTGGAAGTGTACTGGTGTTAATGGGCCCTACAGAAAACCTGCCACGGCATGTGTTGACTTTTTTAACGAGAAACAGAATGAAGAACATCCCAAGACGTGCTATGGTCAAACCTCGACAACTATGAATACTCCTTAAAGCTGAATTCTGCTTATGACAATTTAACATAGTTACATTGGTCCAGCTATGACCAATGTTTGCATGCGCCATACCTGTGGGATCCTCACAGAAGTTAAAAATAACAGTCGTAGGCCTCACTTCTACCGAGATCTCCACTAGCTTCCAGGTCCCGTGTTGAACGCCTGCCCTGTTGAGCCAGCATAACTATGTAAAAATTGCCCTACCTGCAATCCAGCTTTAAATTCGCATTATACGAGAACACCACCATCTTTAAATTAGAACACATCTTTATTTATATTTCCAAATAAAAAGCATTGTGGACATTTGTAGTGGTCCAACATATACTGCATTTTTTTCAAGCCTATCCAGCATGTAGGTGGTCTGTTATATCTTAATTTTGTGCTGCTTTTGCTTTTAAAAACCTTTAATTATTGAACGGACTTAAAAAGAACCTAGAGAAATAAGTGGCCATTGGGTTGTTTAAAAACAAACCTTGACATACCCCAATACTTTGGATTATTTCTGATTATGGCACACCCATCGCATCTGTGAGGAAAGCTGCAGAGATGCCACCTCAGCATGGAAGACATGAGACACCTGCCAATGTTGAGCTCCTCTTCCCGATAGAAGTCCTTCCCTACAAGATGGACCAAAGTGCCTTTCCAGATAAAACACTCACAGGGGGGCAATTCGCGTACTGCTTTATTTCCAACCATACGGAGATGATATACATGGCCTTGGCCTGTAACATTCTATTCTCCCAGTCTACAAAACATAAGAGCCAGACAAAGATCTTTTTGTTAAATACTGTACATAATATACATATTAAATGCTAGATCTATATGCAGAACATTAGACCACTGGGACGCTGCTGTGTCTGTAAAAATGTATGGAACTCCCTCGCCACCACATAAATGCATATCTGAAGAGTGGCAGGAAAAAAAAAAAAGGAATGAATCACAAGCAAGCTGACAGATTTAACTTTATAGCTGCTAAATAAGTAGGCCAAAACCACTGAGCAAGGCCTGATAAAGAGCATCTGTCAAACTAAAGAGGAGGCTTTTGGGCTTAAAGAGGACCTGTCCTCAGAACGAAAGAGGTATCCATAGTAGACCTACTTTAAAAATACTGGCCACCTGGCATCTTTGGTTTCAATACTTTGGTTGCTCCATGCTTGTTTCAGGTCAGTGACTCAAAGTCAAAATTCCTGATCTGTATACTTGTTTCATGTCAATGATTACATCCCACTCACACCTAAACAATGTCACAAAACACAATTTCCATTTTACTCCATGGGGCCCACTCACATATTTGGTGCAACAAGAGACAATACATCGCTCAGTAAAGGCTCTTCTATAGTGCAAGATTGCAATTACGGCTCCATTTACACCTAGGCATTTTGTTATTGTGGCAGAATCACTTCGATTCTTCCCGTGATCTTAAAACAAACTACAATCACAAAACAAAAAGGTTCAGGTGCCATTATTTTCAACATGCTGCAATTTATCCAACAGAAGCCAGCCGTTTGGCTGGCATCTGTCGGCCAAGCATACTGGAAAACCAGCAGCCAACTGGTCCCTGATCAGCGCTCTCAGTCAATGGCTCAGAGTGCTGACCGGAGTGCTCTAGTGGGGGGCCATCCCCCTTGTCAGAACACAATAGCTCAGCAGGATGGGGGTTGGGAAATCGCTGCACTAATGTCAGATTGATAGTACAGTGGCTAGTGATGTGTACCAGACTGTACTGGCTTTAGCCTAGAAATACTGAAAACACAGAATTAGCCTGACAGCAAGGCAAATAGCATTTGCAGAAGGCCAGGCAGCAATAGAAACACATTCTCTTTGCATGTTTCCTTTCAAAAATCCATTCACACATGTGCCTGGGACACACATTTTTAAATGGGCCGCAAACACAACGGCACTCTTTTTGGTAAGGCAGTAAAACCCAAGGCATAGAGAAGTCACATCTGTATGTTATGTTGGGCTATAGCACAGGGATATTTTCATTAACTGTATGTGTGCATGGGATGAGCCATTCAAAATGAAGGGCACCACATTGCACATTTGTTAACATGTATATGAATGTGCAGCTAGTTCATGGTTTCTTCAAGAACCCCAATGTGCTATGGTTATTACTTGGCAGTCTGTCTCTCTACAGCAGGCATTCCCAACCAGGGTCCTGTGGAACAATCAGGTTCCTCCAGAGGGTTCCTTGAGCTGTGACTAATTGACCTCCAAATTTGATGGTCCCTGCACAGTTTAAGGCCAACACCACTTGGTGGAGCCATTTACATAACACCAATGATCCTTTTAGCTGTAAGGGGTGCATTCTGCCCACCACTCTAAAGCCCCATACACACGGTCGGACTTGTACAAACTTTTCCGTGGACTTTTGTACAAAGTGTGTTGTCCACAAGTTTGTATTGCATACACACGGTCGGACTTTTTGACAACAAACACGAACGTGGTGACGTCACAACGTACTGACGCCGCTTCAAAAGAGGACGTTCAATGACTCCAGCGCCACCTTTGGTCAACTTCTGTATTGTAGTCTGATCGTTTGCAATGGTTCTGAGCATGCGTGTTTGTACCTTGTACAAAAGTCCGATGCTTTTGCATACACACGGTAGGACTTTGCTCCATCGGACTTCTGTTGTCAAAAAGTTTGTCCGTTCGCAGAGCCAACAAAAGTCCGATGAAAACAGAAAAAGTTTGTCCGATGGAGCGTACACACAGTCGGATGTTGCTCCAAAACAGCTAATTTGCATGTTTGTTGTCAAAAAGTCCGACCGTGTGTACGGGCCTTTAGGGTGAGTAGAAGGGGTTACTTGAAACCTCAAAAGTCTCTAAGGTTTCTCTGGGGTAAATATGTAAAGAAAGACTATTTCTCTGAGGAATACTAGCTTTGCCATTGATAAACAATGGCCTGTATACGAACCTGGGTATCTGCAAAGTGCATGATATGTGATGTGGTTTTAGGTGCAGGAAAACCACCCTCTTTGCCTGGCCTTTGGTCCCTCATTTCCAGCAGCTGGGCTAAGCACTCCCTGGCCAGAATATTTAGCTGGTTTGCAGGAATTTATTAAAATTGTGATTTTTTTTTTTTTAGCCAATTACAAAAAATATTGCCTGAAAAGAACTGATCCTTGGAGTGGATCAGAAGGGCGTGAGGCCACCATATGACCCAATAACCAATTAAAGAGGCTGTACCTGTAGGTACAATTAAAGAGGAAGACTTTACATCCTCTTTAAACCTTTTGTCATGCTCATTGTTAGGAAAATCACAATATCCACCCTAAAAACCTCAAAGCACTAAAGTAATGACTTTCTCTGGCCAAACTGCCTCATTTCTAAATTCTTTCTCATTCTGTTTATGTCACTAGACAGGGAACTGGGAGAGCTTATTTATTTCTAAATGAGATTTGTGCCATCTTAAACCGCAAAAAGGATTACAAAACAGAGAGCATCATTTTAATCTTTTCACATTAAACTAATTGGATCTACACTATTTTATACAGAAATGGTTAATTATAACGCTCCTTAGCTTTAAAAGATTATGCACATGCTATAGCAGAAGGCTGATAATCACTTATTGAAGCAAATGGAAACGGTTGACTCAGTACTCGAGGTATTTTCTATGCCGGACGCACCGTGGCTTAAGAAATTCCCAGACTTTTCAAAAAAAACATGTTCCTATATCATACACTTATACCATAAGAAATGGCAGTTCAAAGAGCCATGATTTCAGTCTTCATCAGTCAACTGTAGTCAGAACAATTAGCGATGATTGCTGATTGGTTGCTATGGTTTACTGAATCTGCTCTGACTTAGAGAATCCATCGTTTTACATTATCGCAATCTGTGGAGTATACATTGATGTTCTTTGCGCTCTTCTCATGCCCCCATTATCCAGGAGGGCTGCAAAATTCCAGTTTGCCCAGAGTTTTCCAACCAACTTCATCAAGAGTCAGATGCTTAAATCAGAAATCCAGGCAGTGGTAACCCACCGATAGTACAATTGCTATACAATTTGCTTTAGATTTACCAAAACTACATAATAGGACAACACACTTCTCTATTCAAGCACTCTGTATCCAATCAGGCGTGATGGTAGATCTAAAGGCGCTTGAACAATGCATGTTGAGCTCTACAGACTTCCAGGGCCACACTTCTGTTTTTAATACTCCTGCCTGCATGCGAGTACAGAGGCGGGTGGGAGCAACCTCCTGGTGGGGGAGGGCAGGTGCAGGGTGTGTGCCAATAAGGTCAGCTGGTAAATTACTTCCTGTGTTGTAATATTTTTCATGTCTCAAATCTATATACCAGGAAGTCATGAAGATTTCTATGGAACAAACTGGAGGCTAAGGTAAGGCCTGTCCCAAAATACATAGAATCCTTTCTGCAAGTACATTTTTAAAAGGTACTTATATAGTGCTGTCAATTTACACAGCTTTACATTGTTCATTCACATCAGTCCCTACCCTCAAGGAGCTTACAATCAAAGTTCCTTTACGCACATTTATATACCAGGGCCAATTTAGACAGAAGCCAATTAACCTATCAGCATGTCTTTGGAGTGTGGGAGGAAACCGGAGTACCCGGAGGAAACCCACGCAGGCACAGGGAGAACATGCAAACTCCAGGCAGGTAGTGTTGTGGTTGGGATTCCAACCAGCGGCCCCTTCTACTGCTAGGCAAGACTGCTACCCACTACACCACTGTGTCGCCCATTAATTGTATATTGGTACATTTTTTAGACAGAATTTAGAAGAATTTAGAAGAAAAAAAAAAAAAAAAAAAAAGTTAACTTAGCCTTTAAGTCTTTATCTAGAAACTAGTCTGAGCGACGTCATTTTTAACTGGAATTTACTAATCATTTCATCTACAGAGTTCAACTGTCTACAAGAGCTTGCTCAATACATACTGTAGCCCTACAGCAAGCACCCACATTAAAGGGAAACTGAAAAATATGTAGAAAATATTGAATTCAGCACTGTGCTTGTTGAAAAAATAATTCTATGGCTAAAATAAATATATTTCTTTATATTCACTGCCTGTAATGTTCTACACAATATGATACAAAGAAAGGTATAGGAAGGGGCAGCACTGTGAGATAGTAAATATTCATACCATTGCAAAGCGTGGTCAGGATAATACCGGAAGGTGGCTGGGAAAGAGCAAAGCAAAGTGGTGTCAGCATGCTTATGCTTCCTCATTGGTCAATCACCAGACTAGAGGTGGATTGAAGACCAAGTTGCATTGCTTACCTGCCATAAAGAAAAACAAGGTCTTTGATAGGACTATTCTACTTAGAATGTAAATCACAGGACTGACTGGACAAGATGACACCCCTTTAAGTAGTTAAAATAGGTTACAGCTACAAAATGCAATTCAATTTTGTATTTAGCGGTCTTCTTGTCATTCTGCTTTTAGGTTTCTTATCCACCATGCGTGAAACCGAATGGTGCCTAGCAAGCTCTGAGGAAGATGATGGATGCTTTTCCAACACTTTCCAAATGTGATTCTCTTTAGACTAGCGTTTACAAGACAAGATTAAAAAAATGCTATGTGCTCAGGTAAATCCTGAATCGATGCAAGCTTCCCCAACTCTTGACGATTGGAGTTCTGTAGCTTGGGTTCAAACACTAAAAGTATCGAAAGCCTACAAAAAGGGCAGTTTACCATGCAGATGACAGGCAAACTATAAGCATCTCGTACCATACTACAAACTGTGGGAGTGTCAGCGATAGAGTTACCTTTGGCCTTCCATCTGCCATAGAATATATGTTTATTTGAATACCTTTTTCTAGAATAATATGAGGAGTTTGTTGAAACAACCTCTGACAGTGCGTCACAAAGCTACCAGGCCTTGTGGAGGCTTGTCTATTCCAAGAACTGCCAAAATACAAGGCTTGGTGGGGGCACGCTGGAACAACGGACGTGACTGGCAGTGTTTAACTGGATTGTTGCCTGAAGGGCAAAGTCTTTTTTTCCATTTATTTATCTAAAACTTCTACATGTCAACTTGGTATCAGGATCTGTAATCTAGGTGTCTTTCGTTATCAAAAACCAACCACGTATGACCGTTCAAAGAGACACCTTTGTTTAAACAGTACATTACAACCCCCCTCTCTCGCTAACATCACTCGGTAAAGAATAAAGGCCTTCATTCTATGAAGGCACATACCAAAAGGAGTTATTCCAAAGAAAAAGCCTCAGTTGCCCAAAGCAACCACATTCCAGGCAAAAATTGTGGACTAAGTTTGTTATCTACAGCAACCAGTCAGATTCTAACTTTGATTACAGTGTGATTTCAGCTATTATGTGTATTTACAAGGTAAAGTTTTAATTATGTGACCATTATTTCAAAACTGAGACACATGGCCTCATTCACGTGTGCAGAGATCCATATACCTGTCCAAATGGCCTTCTTTAGCTAGGAAGCAAAGGTCTTCTCCTGCAGAGGTGTGCAAAACAGCCTGTTAAAATCAAGGACAGGTGACAGACCTGGACATATAGACTGCGTTCTGATCTGTACATCAGACGCGCACGCCTTTACACTCAGGCGGCTGAGGAGAGCCCTTTGCAAAGGCATATGGATCAGTACACCCATGCGAATGAGGCCTAAGAAATAAAAAATGTTTTGGCCTTAGCAAGGAGGTTGAAGACCACCAGTCATACAGATGGCGAAAGCCTGCTGCAGTAAGCACAACAAGCACAATTTTTAGGGGGGTAGAATTTTACCTAGGTCGGGTGAAATTCCACTTTAGGCTCTTCCCATTTCTGCATGGTAGCTGTAAGGAGTCTAGACTGCGGAAGAATGATATTACTTAAACCAATGTTCTAAGACAGGGGTCTCCAAACTTTCTAAACAAAGGCTCGGTTTACTGTGCTTCATACTTTAGCGGGGTCAGACCAGGGCCAATGAGATTAGAAAATGTATCAGCATTTAGGAGGAGTAAACAACGTCCCATCTTTGATACTAGGGGTATTATTAGTGCCATCATTGAGGTTAGTGGGAATAATGGTGCCCTATCATTTGGAAGAATAGTGCCCCATCGCTGGTGTCTCTGGGAGGAATAGTCCACAATTGTTGACGTCAGTGCACAAATTATGGCCCTATTGTTGGTGTCAGTGGAAGGAATAGTGCCCCAAGGGCTGGATAAGGGCAAGCAAAGAGCCGCATTTGGAGACCACTGTTTTAAGACATTAAAATCCAGTCAAGTCCTCCCTTTTTCCCAGAAAAGTAGGTTGATGCCTACGATGTACAAGGCAAACATGGAAGAACACAGGATTAGAGAGGTTCTTAAAGTAAACAAATGTCACACCGACATATTGAACTGAGCATACGATGAGAAAATTCATGGCTACATGCTGCCTTTAATAAAAACCGCATGTCAAAACAATTAGCAGATCAAGCAATACAAGGAGCTGAAACTATGCAAATCTTGACCTTTCCCATAAAAGTTGGGCTTTGCCCCACCCCCTCCTGACTCCCAAGACTCCCTACTGCTCGGTGAAGCAGGAAATAAAAATTTGCAAAAGACCAAAGAAGTTTAAATCACCAACTTCTTATTTATCACCGTATGTTTCTGCCAAGCAGGTGCATTATTTACAGTCGATCCAGCAAAAGGGAATAAATTCCTAATCAAAGGAAGCTATCAACAGCTATAAAATATCTCAGCTTAATAGTTTCTGCTGGTTTCAGGCTAGAAACAGCGAACCTGTAATAGCATTATATATTCTATTTGTTCGACTGCCAAGAGCAACTTAGCATTGCATAGGTAAAGATAAACAGCAACAAATTGTGGGCCATCTATTACAGAAGTGCAGCAGAGACACACACACTATGGCAAGTGCTTTGTTAAATGGTTTGCTTACAATGTATGACTGAAGAGAAGAAAAAAAAATATAACGCAGCAACCACTTCAAGGGTCTCGTCTTTTGATCTGCACACTGTGCAATGCCATGTGCGAGTTAAGTGATAGAGAAAATCTAAGTCAGTGGCACGCCCCCTAGTGCCTAATGCATCTTTAGCGGAAGTACAATAAACTCCATAAAAGGAAGGAAAAAAAAATACAAGTTTGGCGCCCAACACTAACCTGGAGATAACACCCCAGTCGCATTCCAACCCAGCCAACAATTCGATTGGGAAAAGGCTAGGTCTATAGACAGCCGTTTCATGTGGGCTGAACCCAAAAGTGTATGCTCATTTTGCCTAGGCTGTAATGATTATGGGACACCTTTGGCCAAATCAATAATACAATTTGGCCTAGCT
Organism: Lithobates pipiens; assembly: GCF_037356315.1. Taxonomy (NCBI): domain Eukaryota; kingdom Metazoa; phylum Chordata; class Amphibia; order Anura; family Ranidae; genus Lithobates; species Lithobates pipiens. The sequence continues at coordinate 545,562,203 of NW_027507764.1, forward strand.
AGACAAAACACAGGTCATGATTAAGGAGGGCTTAATCCACCCAGTGAATGGCCATCCCCACTAACAAAGATACAGCAAAGAATTAAAATGTATGCAATAGGAAAGGTAGATTGCTGAGCTTCGGTCATTAAGCAGACTGATCCCTTTAATTCAAACCAATATGCCAAGGGTTTGTTGCCTCCCCAAACGCAACCTACTCGACGTTTTGATACTGGGAAAGAAAAAAACTCCTCACATAAGCATGGTGGTCTAATACTAGATGTCCCTGCACATCCGTTTATTGGCTGTAGATATAAATGCACCCCACTTTGTTGATGGAACTCCCCCAGTCCTGAAAGGGCAGCATATTGGAGAAATAAGAGGGCACGCCAGCTTAGCGCATTATCCACGTAACTGTTTACTGTGAAAACAAGCGTATGTCTACTTACGAATCGATAAAACATACAAGACTCAAGGAAACAGTTCCGTCCACTCCTTGTGCTCCTAAGCTTGGGGGGATATCACCTAGAGCCAACTGGTTAGCATCTAGAGGAAGTCCTCCCTAGAGGACCCCTTGTCTGTTTTGTTTGTAAGTAGATATATGATTAATGGTTACTGGGATAAAGTGATAGGCTGGTGCCCCTTCTCTTTCCTGTGCTTCTCTGACAGTGGGAACCCTGATGAACGCAATGTCTTTATGTAACCCTTGAAGGCCTGTGAGCAACAATGAAAAATTTTCACAACAGCCAGCGTGCCAAAGAAGAGGTTGAGTAATGTTGGACATCAGAAGTGTATAGAATCCTTTTCAGGCAATACAGACTTGGAATCGTCCCAAAAAACAAGGTAAGAAGTGGAGATAGGAGGTCATCCATTACTGAAGACAAGTTTGAAAACTATAACGGAGTTTCTCTTTAAAGCGGAGGTCCACACTAAAGTGGAGCTTCCGCTCATTGGAACCCTCCCCCCCTCCGGCGCCACAATTGGCACCTTTCAGGGGGGAGGGGGGTGCAGGTACCTGTACAGTACAGGTATCTGCACCCACTTCCAGCGTAGATTCTGCAGAAGGTATGCCCCTTTCTTGCAGAATCTACGCCCCTTTCCGAAGGTCCCCCGCTGCCTGTTGGGAAACACACGGATCCCAGAGACAGCGGGTCCATCCTTATTGCGCAGCGCGACTCGCGCATGCGCAGTAGGGAACGGGGAAATGAAGCCGCAAGGCTCCATTTCCTGATTCCCATACCCAAGATGGCGGCGGCAGCACCCGAGAGATGATCGAGAGATCGGCTTCGGGTGCCGACATCGCGGGCGCGCTGAGCGGGTAAGTGTCATTATTTTAAAAGTCAGCAGCTGCAGTATTTGTAGCTGCTGGCTTAAAAAAAAAAAAAAAGAAACGGCGGAACTCCCGCTTTAAAGCGGAACTTCACCCAAATGACACTTATATACATCCTTCCCCCTCCTCTGCCACATTTGCCACTATTGGGGGGTGGGGGGGGGGCAGTGTACCTCCTCAAAACCAGATACCCGCTCCTTTGGTTAGATCACTGCAACAATATGAGCAGAAATCCCCCCCCCCCTTCCCCCACAGCCTTCTGGCACACATCACAGGTCCTGGAAGACCGAGGGACCACTCACAAAAGTGCAGCACTGCTTGCGCATGCATAGCAGGAAACCTGGCAGTTTCCCCTAGTCAAGATATTGGTGCCTGGACCTGAAGCCGATTGAAGAATCAGCTCAGGTGAGGACAACACTGGATCCTTGGACAAGTAAGTGACCTTATATTAAAATTCTGCAGTATTTGTAGCTGCTGACTTTTAATTTTTCTTTTTGGGGGGGTAGACTGGAGCGCCTCTAACAATGGACCAAAGGTGAAGAACGCTTACTTAATGAGCTGTGCGTCTTCCATCACCAGCAATGGAGGATGGTGTTAAATACTCGTGTAAACAATATGAAAGATGAACTTTCCCATTTGTTCCCTTTGTAAAAGCCAAGGGAATTGAGGTATTTCACAATGAGTTATGGTGGAAAGTAATGTGCATATCTTTTAATAATTTAATTATTGATGTCCTTTTGGGACTGTTCTGGTGTTGAATGAGTGTAATTTGATAATGCAGTGTTATAATCTATTTACACTTCAGTCAGCTGCTGGTTTATGCTGTGTGAATGTCACAGAGATAACCGCTTTAACGCAACTTTGATTTTTATGCCGTCCGTTCTGGGGATGGAATTTAGTATAAATCAATTTAAGAACTTCTTCAGTATAAAAGAAAATCTTTTCTATAGTTTCCACTAGCTGGGCTGTTTAGATCTCGAAGTAAGCAATTTGTTTCTGCAGATGGGAGGCCTGCTAATATATACTGTATATAGAGCTAATCTTCCAGCTTCAAGAGAAACGCTAAAATTAAAAGGATAGAAGTCTTGTACTCCCCTATCCCATCAAGAGTTCCTGTCCAAGAGCTACGGCCTTGTGAGACTCTTCACATCTGACACTTATGGGTGTGTTTAATGTCTGCATCTCTTCCACAGGCTTTGTGTCGATGTGCCACCCCTACAGCACTACTGGGTACTAGCACTACTAGCCGGCAAATGCAACCATTGCCTGCAGTTAGTGATCAGGCATCTATGGAGGATTCCTCAGGCGGCCATAACACTTGCAACTGGATGGTGGAACAAGCAAAAATCTAAACACTGTCACGTGGTAACTTTTTAAAATAATTTTTTAAAGGTGACCGACACAAAATGCAGATAGTCTGACTCCTTAAAATGATTGAGACTTAGCCCACTATTGAGGTAATATGCTTGGTGATAAATTGGGAGCTGCCCACAATTTCCATATGCTAAACATACATCCCCACTATCTGCTTGAGCAAAATGGGCACTCTTTGGCCCACCTATAACATCACCAAGTGGTAAATAAAAATTCCGCTCAGGATACTTGTGTCAGTTCTAGCACAAAAGTTTACAACTGGTCTCTAAGCTTTCTGGTAACCTTCTTTGTGAACCCAAGCTTCTTTTCTGGATAGGACTCTGGTTCCTGATCTTTTTCTGCCTGCCTTGCTTCAACTGACTCTGCCTAATCAAAGCCTGCCCTGACCTTTGTGCGTTTTTTTTTTTTTATAAAGTCGATCCTTTAATACCACCAATAAAAGCTAGAGTAGATCCTCCTCTTCTTGGGACCCCCACCAGCGCTCCTGGCTTCTACCTCTTGACCAGTGCCGCCAACAGCAAGCCGCTTGCAATAGGGGCACTGATGCATGCTCGCTTCCTAGCTCTGCTCTATGCATCCATAACATAGTCGTGGCTCTGCCCTGCCCCCTCCCACTCTCCCCTCATTGGCTCGCTGGCTGTGATTGACAGCAGTCTCAGTCAATGAGGAGAGGGAGTCCCAGGACAGCCAAGGCTCTTGTGCACATTACTGGATTGAGAGAGGGCTGAGGGGAGTATTGAGGGGGCTGCGGAGGGAGCTGAGCTGCACACAGAAGGTTTTTTATCTTCATGCACAAAGGTAAAAAACCGGCAGCCTTTACAATCACTTTTTTGCCTCACAATTATTTGATTTGGTTGTCCATCAGCTTTGTCACTGAAAAAGTTGAAGGCAACAACCTTGCAAAATTTCTGGCAACTCCATTCAAACCCTCGATAGGAGTCCATGGAGAAGACTGGCCACAACCCCTTGCCATGTGGGGGGAGCTCATGTCTTCCACTAATGATCCAATAGAATCTTTACACTAAAAAATTCCTGTCTTTAAATGCCTAAAATAGGAATACTATTACTCTAAGGCTCCATGTACACCAGCAGCTCCTAAACTTGAGTCTAGGACCTTCTGGCTTTTTTTGCCAAATCTCCAAAACGCAACTCCATAAAAGCTTTTAGGATCATTTAGGAGCTGCTGAGGATAGAGAAGGTTCAACTTCCCCTAACCTCTCTCTCCTGAATGCGCAAGAACCGCGTTCAGGACAGGAACGTTTTGTTAGTCGGCCGCAAAACTCGCAAAATTTCAGTATAACTGTGGTGGGATTTGTGTTGCGTTTTTCAGTGGCCGGTGGTCAAAATAGTTCAAATGTACATGAAGCCTAAAAGTCGAAAGACATCTCAGTGACTTCTGTACTACAGGAATTATAAGTCACTGAAAATATAGCTTCATTACCGAACATGGACCTAATGTTACAACAAAAACAATCAACAGGAGGTGTAAGGTCCTAACCCAAATTGTTGGCGATCTAAAACAATAGAGCACCTATGAAATTATAAACCTTAATCGTGGCTATAACTTGTAGTTCACTAGCAGCTGAATTATAATATCCACTCCAAAGACATGACCAGGCTTAGAGAATCGGTAATTTGTTCCCTGCAAAATCCGCAAAAACAATTAGGGCCTTTGTGGCAATGCCAGGCCTTCCCCCCTTTTTTTTTTCCCAACAGAGACTCAGAACAAATAGACATTCTTACAGATAAACCTAGGAAATGAAATTTGATCAAACGTTTGCAATCCAAGACTAAGTCCCTGGATCCCAGGTGGATGAAATTTCCTCATCGGCACGTCGTGGTATTCAGTTGCCGGCGCGGGGACTCTAAGAACACCTGTGCAAATTCCTGCGCGCCCCCCCCACCCCCAGAACAGGGCAGCTCTGCTGATCCAGACAGGAAGAGATTCTGCGCCTCCCTTATCTTCAAAGCAAGGACTTGTACATGGCTTTCTCCCTCTATTCATGACTGCTAATTGCTCAATTAAGAGCTGCAATGAAAAAAAAAAAAAATGTATAAATTAATAATGCCCATAAAGAACACAGCAGTTATTTGTTATTGTTTTAAAGACTTCTTGATGAGAGTCTTCTCTTTTATTAGCAGCCTGGGGAGCGGGTCGGAATTTAAGGACATTTTTCTTTGTTACCTGATAGAAATGGCTTTATTTTTGTGGTTGGTGACAAACTGTATATGAGAACACAGAATAGTTACATGCTATTAAAATACAGATAGGAAGGAAAACCAGTTCCGCACCACTGCCTATTCCAAGAGGACTTCAGATTTAAAAAGGAAACTCCTGGTAAATGTATGCATGCATACATTCATTCAGAGAGAGAAGTATTGGGACACCTGACTTTATACACACATGAACTTTAATGGCACCCAGTCTTGGTCCGTAGGGTTCAATATTGAGGTGGCCCACCCTTTGCAGCTATAACAGCTTCAACTCTGCTGGGAAGGCTGTCCAAGGTTTAGGAGTGTGTCTATGGGAACGTTTGACCATTTTTGCAGAAACGTATTTGTGAAGTCAGGGACTGATGTTGGACGAGAAGGCATGGCCCACAGTCTCCGCTCCAATTCATCCCAAAGGTGTTCTATCGGGTGGAGGTCTGAACTCTGTGCAGGCCAGTCAAGTTCTTGCACCCCAAACTCACTCAGCCATGTCTTTATGGACCTTGCTTTGGACGGTGGATTATGGTGTGGGGTCGTTTTTTCAAGGGTTGGGCTTGGCCTCCAAGTTCCAGTGAAGGGAACTCTTAAGGCGTCAGCATACCAAGACATTTTGGACAATTTCATGCTCCCAACTTTGTGGGAACAGTTTGGGGCTGGCCCCTTCCTGTTCCAACATGACTGTGCACCAGTGCACAAAGGTCCATACATACATGGATGAGCGGATTTGGGGTAGAGGAACTTGACTGGCCTGGGACTGGGATGCCATTAAAGATCATGCACGTTGAGGCAGAGCGAGACTCTGTTCCTATTAAAATGGGGTTAAAGTGGGCACAGAGTCTGCATATCAGCAGATTGCAGGGATACAGAGCATATATTTGAAACAGAGAAAACTGCTCTGGCAGTTTTCTCCAGGTTTTGCTACAGCCAGCAGGGTGTGTGCCCAGGTGCACACAGTCCATATAAACGAGGGTCTGGTGAGAGCAGAAGGGGAAGGAAGGTGGAATTGGAGCAGTGGCTGCTGGATGGTGTGCGCGTCCAAGGAGCCCGAAGCTGTGTGCCGCGTCCAAGAAAACCCGAAGCTGTGTGCCGCGTCCAAGAAAACCCGAAGCTGTGTGCCGCGTCCAAGGAGCCCAAGACTGTGCGCGCCCAAGGAGCCCAAGACTGTGCGCGCCCAAGGAGCCCAAGACTGTGCGCGCCCAAGGAGCCCAAGACTGTGCGCGCCCAAGGAGCCCAAGACTGTGCGCGCCCAAGGAGCCCAAGACTGTGCGCGCCCAAGGAGCCCAAGACTGTGCGCGCCCAAGGAGCCCAAGACTGTGCGCACCCAACTGTGTGTATCCAAGCAGCTCATTTGAGGGGCAAGTACCTATAGCAGCACTACTGCTGAAGAGTAGCCAGGTGGGCTAGCATTTTCATTTGGATTTTGTGTATTTAATGTAAGCTTGGACCCCTGCGTGGGATTCCTGGATAGACTTTTTTTTTTTCCCTTTAATAAAACGTGGGCTACTAGGCCCTTAAATATAAATGCCCGTCTGATGTGGACTCACTGCACCAAAACGCATCTAACCACTGAGCAGAACAATCCCCAATGCCACAGCATGTAAAGGCAGGCATTCCAATACTTTTGACAATATAGTGAATGTGCTTTGCTCAGATTCCATGACTGAGGTTTATAACCACTTTAACAATAGTTTTTTTTTTTTTTGTTCTAGACTGTCCCTTTAAGATAAAGGTCATACTGAACGACACCTTTATGTAAGACGGTGCAGAAGTGGTCCCATTATACGCATCAAGGTCATTTCATCACGTACATAGACTTGAGCAAAACAGCAAAAGAAAAAAAAAGAAAAAAGCCAGGCCTTTAGCAGCTGAAGAGTGTTCAGTTATTTATGAATATTGTCTTATCTAAAAATAACACAACCACAACAGGAATCATAAAGCAAAACTGGATGTGATGCCAGTAAATAAACCGCCAATTAGGTGCTGCGGCCTGCCTGGTGAAAGATAAAATAATGATCAAGAGCAGAGCATTTCTGGTAATAATTATTATGTGCAGTAATAAATGTCTACCTTCATCCAGGGAGACACAGACACAGCCAGAGGGGGCTGAGCATGTTCAATGCACCTCACTCACTTCCAGCTCCAGCGCCAGCGAGCGAGAGACATCCGCGAGCAGAAATTCGCTTTAACAGCCATTTGTACTGTGTCACTATCAATTGACAATCTGTAATTATACGCAGCACTGCAAACAGAAGGCTGATAAAGAATTCTTTCCTGGCCGATTGCCCCTTTAGATTTCAGTGATAGTCCATTCAGATAGGAGAGGGCATTTTGATAGAAAAAAATAAAAAGTGATGCTATTAATTGCTGATTAACTAGAAAATCTGAAAATCTTAACTTTTATGGTTCTGTGTATCAAAAAATCTCCCTTTTTTTTTAAGAACTTTGGCTTTTGCTGAGATTGCGATCCCTGGCAAGCCATATTTTGCCAGTGATCTTTGACAGCAGGCTTTGGCTGAGATGGTGATCTTCAACAGCCAGCTTTTTCTGAGAAGGTGATCCCTGGCAGCCATATTTTGCCAGTGATCTCCGACAGCCAGCTTGGGCTGCGATGGTGATCCTGCTTTTTCTGAGACGGTGATCCCTGGCAGCCATGTTTTGCCAGTGATCTCCGACAGCCAGCTTGGGCTGCGATGGTGATCCTGCTTTTTCTGAGACGGTGATCCCTGGCAGCCATGTTTTGCCAGTGATCGCCAACAACCAGCTTTGGCTGAGATGGTGATCCTCAACAGCCAGCTTTTTCTGAGACTGTGATCCCTGGCAGCCAGCGTTTGTGATCCCTGACAGCTATGTTTTACCAAGACAATGATCTCTGACAGACCGCTTTTGCTGAGACAGTTATCCTTGTCAGCCAGCTTTTTTTCAGATCCTGATCCCAGACATCAAACTTTGCCAAGATTGCAACCCTCAACTCCAGGAGTTCAGTTTTAAAGCTAAAATTGGTCACCACACTTGTGAAAATCACATTGTTGCACCTATGCCTTCCAAGAGAGAATACCAAGCAGACATACTAACTTTCAATTACCCTTTTTTTTCCTGTTTATCAAGAGAGGGTCAGTTCAGATGTACAGCTTCAAGCACAGGCTCCTTCCTTTACTATTTTATCAAAGCTGATAAACATGCATCTAAACCTAATTAAATCTAAAACCTCCTGGTAGCTGGAGAATTCCTCCTTTATTTTTTTTTTAATTAAACGTACAAAGTAAAAAGTTCTTCACAAAATCTGTGGGTCATCTTCAAGAAGATGGCAGCAAAACATCAATGTCTAAAGTACTTAGATATAGAATTATGCCAGAACGCCTTGGGCAACTTGACTAGCCATGCTGAATGTCAACCCAACGCTATACTACGAGTTCCACGTTTCTACAAACATGAGGCTGTAGCCTCAAAATATATTTTAGTTGACAATTTTCTACATCAAACCAGAGGAATGTGCCTCTAGTGCTGTCAGAAGACACAAAACTTCACCAAGCTGGGCAACATGGTGGTTAACACTTCCACCTACCAACACTAGGGTTGTTGGTTCGAATCCCAACCACGGCACTACTTGCCTTGATTTTGCATGTTCTCCTTGTGCTCCACACTCAAAAAGACATGTTAGGTTGATTAGATCCTGTCTAAATTGGCCCTAATATGCGTGTATGAATGTGCATTATGGACGTTAGATTGTAGGTTCCTTGAGGGCAGGGACTGATGTGAACGTACAATACATCTGTAAAGTGCTGTGTAAATTGGCAGGGCTATATAAGTACCTGTAATAAGTAAATAGGCCTCAACACCAGCCCCCTAGTGCATTGCCGGGATTTCATTAGCATCGATCAAGTCCTGAAGAAGGGGAGGCTCTGAAACACATTGGCTGCGTTTGATGCTCTTAACCATTAAATGTTGAATGAATGAAATACTTGTATAGCGCACAATGCGAACTGAATCGCCTCTAGGCTATGTTTTGAAAAGGCTTTTAAGGGAGATGAACTTAAGTACCAGGTGCTCCTCAATACTCATCTAAAAATGTATGGGCCTCCTACTCGGACATATTGGCTTGGTCACAGAATGGATGTGTACATTTCAAGAGGGATCACTCTACCAAAATGGCTGCCATATAGCACAGCGATCTTTACGATTTTAAAAGGCTTAGGCTGGCCAAACATGATTTATGGAGGTGGATGGGGAGGATCCCTCCCGTGGAGTTTTTATGTTCCGAAAGGAGGGAGGCTTCTTCTCCATTAAAATGCACTCACTAGCTATAGATGGTGGCACTGATCGAGCAAAAATTTTCCAGCAGGCTGGTTTTACAGAAGTCATTTTGGAGATGGGCTTCTGTACAACCAGCCTGCCCATAGATGGATTAAAATTCGGCTGGTTCAGCAGTGTCCGGCAAAATTTCAATCCAACTATGGCTGGCTTAAGCTTTCCTTGGAATGTTATCACCTTCACCAACACCTGATTGGTCCCCAGTGATCAGTTCACGTTGTATTTTCTGGAAGGATGGTTCAACCACAAAAATGGTACATTAAAATTACTTATTCCTTTCTCTATTCTTCAAAATGACCGTTCCAGTCACAACATGGCTGCCTCCTTTAAATATGGGTGACAGGTACGCTTTAATATTGCTTGGCTATAGGCAATGAATCAAAATGTAATACTCTTGAAGAAACACCTGATAGTGAACAACGAGCTATACATCACATCTGTGGGCCGTGTTTGCTGCAGAACGAAGTGACAAACTTATCTTCTCCCATGTGCATCTTCCCCGATACACTACTCATACTGACACATACAGCTTGATTAGAATCGAGGTTGAAGAGCTAGAGAAACGCAATACACGAAAATATATATTTAATATGATTCCCATAGATACACGCAGCACAAAGGGTTTTGAAGGAACGGGTTCAATATATAACTAAAGAGTGCCGAAAATGCTACAAAATATATGAATTCATTTAGAAGAACGACTAAAATATATTACTACAGCTTGGACATGAGATTTATGAATCAAATGCAGAAGGCTTATGCAGGGCTAAAAAAAAAAAAAATTTCGTTTCAGAATTTTTATTATTTTTTTTTTATTATTATTAATAAAGTAGAATTTTGGACAAAACCGTTCTTAAAAATGCTCCCTTCCCCCTCCTAACACCTATTATGACCAACCTGTGTTTAAAAAAAAAAAAAAAAAAAAAAGTAGATCCGTATCCTTACCTAATCTCAGGCCGCTATTATCGGGCTCATTTGGTCTCCCATGTCAGCCAGTGCCAGCTGCAGGGGAGACGAGATGGCACTCCGGCAAAGGCTAGTAATGCCTGGGAGAGCGCAAAGGCTAGTAATGCCCACCGGGAGACCCGAGCAACCAGTTGGCAGATCTGCTGGCTACCCGAAGAAAGATAGAATCGGCTTTGACGGGTCTCGGCTGTAGTAACCTAGAGTCTTAGGGCCAGTTCTGACTTCGGATGCGATTCGCGCCGACCTGCAAATCACATGCGATCTCTGTGCGATGTGATTTCAGCCATACAGACAATATGGCTGAATTTGCATCGCATTCAGACCAAACTCGCAGAGGACCCTTTTTGTGGTCCGCAGTAGAATCGAATCACATGAGTGTTTACACCAATACGATCTGATTCCTGTCCGAATGCAAACTGATTTGGGGGTGTCATTAACTTTCAATTGACACTCCCAGCAGTTTGCATAGGGCAGCGTGAACTGCAGTTTTTTAGACCCCAGATCCCTCCATAAGAATACCAGTCATGTGCCTATTGCTGTCACAAGGGATGCCCTGGAAACATGCAAACCGCGATCGTCCCACACACGTGAGAGATCACCAAGAACATCAGATCATGGGCAGCAATTTTAGCACTAGACCTCCTCTGTACATCTAAAGTGATAACCTGAAAAGGCTTTTAAATTGTTATCCATGGATCCTTTTCACCGCTTGGCGATGTTGTACGGGCGTGCACAATTTTAAAGCATTACATGTTTGGTATCTATTTACTTGGCGTGACATCTTTTATATTTTCCAAAAAAATTGACTTATGTATTGTGTTTTTTGCATTCAAATTTAAAAAAAAAATGCAAAAAACACACAATTTTATTCCCTAGGGTCTCTGCTTAAACAAAAAAAAAAAAAGTATAATGTATGGGGGTTA
>NW_027507764.1:545578293-545583293 GCF_037356315.1 Lithobates pipiens
AGAGAAGACAGGATCTAACAGCCTTTTTACACATTGCAGAGGATTAACCTCTTAGGTTCCAGAGTGAGTATACAAGCATGATTTACTGCATATACACACTGATTTTACTGTTGTGGGTTTAGTAACACTTTAAAGTGGTATGAAACCCAAAAGTAAACATTATATCACAGCTTACCATTTCTTAGATGTGATGGCTGCATTCATTTTATTTTTTAGAGTTCATTGCTTTATTTTCATCTGGATGATCCAGCCAGCAAGTCTGTTGGTTTTCAAAAGAACAAGCTCTTTGGCAGAATGCATCAGTTACAGAGATGAGAACAAACCATTTAATACTAGCAGGGGTGCTTACAATGGTCAACTTTTATTTATGTAAAACCTTTATCCCAAAAGAAAAAAAAAAAAAAAAAAAAAGAAAAGAAATGGCTTGCTGTGCCCACTTATAAAGTATTATGGCTTTAGTTGTACTGGCCAGAAAAAAAAAAAAAAAAAGACATAAAATAGAATTATGGCCAATCAGCCACAAGCACTGAGCCTTGCACTTTGAAGTAATGAACAATACGTGTGCCCAAGGGAGAACAAAAGTGTAATTAAACCACCACAATGACAGTCCTGAGCCCCCCCCCCCCCCCCCCAAATGTGACCAAAGAAAAAAAAAAAAAATTAGCAAGCCCGCTGACTGACAGAAAGTCAAACAAAGGGTGTCCAAGTACAAAGCCGGAGGGAAGGTAATCTCCGACTACTCACATTCACAGTCTGTGACACACAATTAGAGGGCAGATCGTGGAAAGGATGAACAGATTACATCTAACCGCTCCACACTCCTTCCATTATTATATATTAAAAGGGATCCGTCCAGTAAATAGCTTAACAAATTATTTCAGATTAGGCGAGTGCGGTTCAAGATACTTTTTTTCTTCCAAAAATTTTAAAAACAAGGAAATGAGTATCAACAAGTATTCTGACTCTGATTATTGTGAAGCCATTTATCTCTTGTGAGACCTCTATGCCTGGCCTGTATAATATACAATCACCGAGGACAATCCTCATCAGATAGCTTGAACTCACCAAATACTGATTCCATCCACAAAGATGCTTTTATTCTGAACATCAAATTACAGCAGATGACAGGATACAAACAGATGAATAGCTTGTAGTATTTATGCGGTCAAAAGATGATATTGTCTGTAGCTTGCAATGCAGAATACATGTGCCCTGCTACATGTGGCTTGTAGCTGCATCCATGACACAGGAAGTACAAAAACCCAGGAAGAAGGGTGGAGCATTACATACAAAGGTGTGTCATACATCAAAGTAGTACTGACTTAATAAGGACACTTACCTGTCCAGAAAGCCCACGATGCCCTATGCTTTGACGTTGCTTCCGCCCTGCAATGATATGGAGACGGGTCGGGGCCATCTTCCCCTCACTCTTCTCCATAACCAGCAAGGGGAAACATCTAATCGCCTCCGCCGCTGCCTACAGCTCTGGTAAGCGGTGGAGGGCTGATAGCGTGAGGAGAGAAAAAAAAGCCCATCATCGGCTTGTGTACAAGGGACAGCGGTCCCGAAGAGGAAGGAGGCACATTTGCCTCATCTGTGACAATCCGTACCCCCTGCCATTGCCATCTGCCATCCCTCGGTGCCCACCAGCGCAGCCCATCGGTTATAACTAAATATAAAAAAATATATATAATTTTTTTTTTTTTTTTTTTACAAAAAAAATAAATAAAATAAATAAACTGCAGAGGTGATCAAATACCATCAAAAGAAAGCTTTATTTGTGAGTGAAAAAATTATAACAATTTCATTTGGGTACAGTGTAGTATGACCGCGCAATTGTCATTCAAAGTGTGACAGCAAGCACTAAAATCTGAAAATTGGTCTGCACGGGGGGGTGGGGGGGGGGGAATTAGTGCCCAAAAAGGAAGTGGTTAAACAATTTTGAACCCCGACAGGTGCCCTTTAATAAAAATGGGAGGATGTGCCCTTCCTCCCCCAATCTGCAAGTTTATTGAGTCACAAAATGGACCGAAATCTTTTATAGAATATTTTCCGTTTCCTTTTCTGTAAATCCAGTTCAAAGAAAAAAAAATAAACAGGCACCCAAAATTCAGCTTCGTGTAGCAATGATGCCATTTGGGCCATCTGGTAAGGGTTGGTGCCAGACTGGACGCTGTGCCAGAGAAGAGTCTGGCAGTCCGTTTGATGCGGAATTTATTTTCTCTAGCTTAATAAAGCAAACAGGTCTTTTACCAATAGTGCAGAGACTAGAACAAGAAGGAAAATGAAACTTACGCTCAAAGCCAAATTTATGAAATGTTCCATTCATCCAACAAAAGGGCGACTTTACTCCGACTGAAGATTTCGCTTCTGCGCGTTTTCTGACAAGTTACATGTAGGCAATAATGATAAACATTGCAGCGGACCCCTAAGCACAGAAGGGGGTAGGTTGAGCGCCGGTACAACTTGGCTTTTTGGTTTTAATAACTATAAAACACATTACTAAAGTGCATGGACAGCGGAGGGATACCTTTTTTTGCTGCTTTAAAAGTGATGACATAAGCGCTCAGGTTTCACTTTCAGGAGGCGCTGGCAGTTTACGCATCATTGGGAAGAAGTCCCCTCCTAAATATTCATTCAGGAAGAACTGCTGACCTATGGGGAGATGCTACACAAGGAGGGCGACAACAATTCTGCAAAGATCTAAGCACCTTTGCAGCATTGTCAGCCCAATAATTAAAGAGGAACTGCAGTCTGCTCACATAATTTGTAATACAAAAACATCTTTGCCATTCTGAAGCTTCACCTCCAACCACTTTGCATATTATTTTATATATACTGAGATTCTGTACTTGCCAAATATGCTGCAGAAACCTCCCTCTACTGAGTCTGGCTGCAGCCATTTTAACTGTGAGCAGCTGAAGCTGCTACCTGTTCACTTCCTGGATTTACAGACATACAGAGGCACACCTCCAGCTCTGCAGCTCTAGTTGGCCCTCTTATGACTAATCGCCCCTTTCTTGCTGGCAAACTCTCACTAGAGCTGCACAATTAATCGTTAAAAAAATCTTGATCTCGATTCACCCCCTCTGACGATCTCTCCTGCAGAGGTTGCCGATTCTTTCATATAAATAAGTGGAGAAAATATCTGCTCACTCAGCTGTCAAAAGAAAACATCTGGGCAGTCTGCCAAGTTTTTTTTTTTTTTTTTTTAACTTGCAACATTGTAACCAAGCTTTCTTCTTAGGCCCCTTTCACACATGCGGACGATATGTCCATGTTTCATCCATCCGTTTGCGGATGAAATACGGACATACATTCATCCCTATGGGATAGCGGGTGTCTGCGGATGAGCATCCGCAGACACCCGATTTCGTCCGCCTCCGCAACAGTCCGATTCTGCAGACGGAGGAAAATCCTATTTTTCTATCCGTCTGCAGAGCGGATCGGATGAACACGGACAGACGGTCCGTGCTCGTCCGATCCCCATAGAGGAGAGCGGAGAGCTGACAGGGCGGTCTCCGCACAGTGTGCGGAGACCGCCCTGTCCGCAGCCAGCTCAGCGGGGACAACGGAGCGATCCCCGCTGAGCGAGCGGATCTTCACGGGGCGTCTCATTACTGATCCGCCCTGTGTGAAAGAGGCCTTAGATCAAAGGGATAGAATGTCTGTGTAAATAAATCATCCAGGTAGTCTGCCAAGTTTTCAACAACATGTAAATACAAAGTCTAATTCTTTCTGACACTTTTCTCAAGTTAAAATCAATAGTTTCTGCTAGAAAATTACTTGGAACCCCCAAACATTATTGAAACTACATTTCCCATGATGCTCCACTACACTGCAGAGTGCATGAGCATCATGGGAAATGTAGTTTCAAAACATCTGGGGTGCCAAGATTCACCATCACTGGCCTAGGCCTTCTTACAAGAAACAGGAAGTGGGATGTATATTTACTGGCAGAAAAAAAAATGTTTTCCTATCCAAAGTTAAAAGAACAAGGGCGGAAGATTTAATAGATGGAAAGATGAAAAAAATGACTGAGGTTCCGATTTAAAGTGCTGCAAAACATACTGGCAGGATCAACAGGTAAAAAGTTGGAGGTGGAAAGGAAACTGGGAATGATATGTACTATAATGCTGCGTACACACAATCAGATTTCTCGTCGGAAAAATATAGGGCGGCTTTTCCCACAGGATTCCGCTCAAGTTTGCCTTGCCTACACACGGTCACGCAAAAGTTTGCTGAAATTACAACCGTCAAGAACGTGGTGACCTACAACACTAAGACGAGCTGAGAAAATGAAGTTCAATGCTTCAGAGCATGCGTCCAATTGTTTCCGAGCATGCGTAGGAATTTTGCACGTCGGAATTGCCACAGACGATCGTATTTGGGATAGGAACTTTTCCCGACCGAAAAATTGAGAGCATGTTCTCAATCTTTTGCTGGCTGGAATTCCGCCGATGGAGCATACACATGGTCGCATTTTCCTACGAAAAACTCATCGGTCTTTTGCAGGCCGAAATTCGGATTGTGTGTACGTGGCATAAGTCCACACCGAGGAATGTACTATTGAGTGTCAAAAATTTGCTTCTGCATGGACATACCAAATATCCCCACCAGGATTCACAGTTCTGCCAAATTGAACGTGTCAACTGGGCGACTGCCACTAGTTACAAATTGTCATTGAAAGAGTGCCCGACATTAAGAGAGTTATTAAACCCAGGTTAGTAAAGCTTGTAGGAGGGGTTTTCATTTTCCCCTGACCCTCTGTCTAGACTGCCGATTGGCTCTGTCACATGCACCCTCGAAAGAAAAACTCTCCAGCAATACACACCAAAGCATGTGCAGCTTGTCCCGTGGCTTTGAAAATATCAGGATATTTTTTGGAGACTGCGAAAGAAGGGGAGGATCAGAGAAGACAGGATCTCACAACCTTTATACAGAATGCAGAGGATTAACCCCTTAGGTTCCACAGTGAGTATAACAAGAAAGCTTTACTG
>NW_027507764.1:545588293-545628293 GCF_037356315.1 Lithobates pipiens
TGCTGTTCTGGCCAGTGACGTAAAGTAAACCCTTAGGCTCTATTCATACTTGTGCAACTTGTCATGCAACTTTTGACATCAAATTAGTTAATGCACTACTTTGGTCAGACTTTGAGAGCCATAGACTTAGAGGTTAGCCCTCAAAAGCATGAAAGTCGTACTTGAATGTTATATAATGCAATAGTTGTCCAATATCACTGGTCAAAGCCAAAGTCCTATCCAAGTTGCATCCATCCAAAGTTCTGCCAAAGTTGGCACAACATTGGAGTCGTTCAATTGTCAATAAAGTCTAACCCTCTTCAATCACTTTTCATAATTATCCTCCTTCCCCCTTCTCCTGTATTATATTGTCTATTGTATCTATATACAATTTTTCTTTTAAGAGATTTTTTTTTGTGGGACCTGACCCTGCACTTCCAGCTTTCTCGTCTAGGCAAAAATGGCATGAGCCAGCTGCCCGTAGCCTCCTAGATACCAAGTAACATATTCCAAGGGGCTTCAGGGCAATCTACAGTGTATATGCCCTCAGAGGGCCAGCTGTCTCTTCCTGGTTTTTGCAGCTAGCCCCCAGATGATGCTCTGCCGCACATGCACGGCATCAGGGGGCACAAAAGCTAATGTTACATAGTTACATAGTAAGGTTGAATAAAGATACCAAGTCCATCCAGTTCAACCTGAGTGTCTACAATTGTCCCTACCCTCAAGGAGCCCACAATCCAAGGTCCCCATTCATATACTAGGACCAATTTTGGACAGAAGCCAATTAACCTACCTGCATGTCTTTGGAGTGTGGGAGGAAACTGGAGTACCCAGAGGAAACCCACGAAAGCACAGGGAGAACATGCAAACTCCAGGCAGGTAGTGTCGTGGTTGGGATTCGAACCAGCGACCCGTTTTTACTGCTAGGTGAGAGTGCTACCCACTACACCACTGTGCCGCCCTGTGATGCTGCAACCTATAAAAAATAAATAAAAAAAGAACTCATGCATGCCCAGACTGCAGCCGTATGGCACTGTGGAGGAACATCCAAAGTTGGCATCACCATATTTTAGCTCTTAAAATTTTCTTTATTACAATCCAACAAGAGTTGCATAGACCCACAGAAAGGGTTGACGCGTTTCAGCAGGCTGAAACACGTCAACACTGTGTGGGTAACTCCTTTTGGGTCGTAATAAAGATGATTTTAAGAGTGGTGATGTTGACTTTCCTGTTTGGACAGCATCAAGGGGCCAGCTGCAAGAACCAGATGGAGGAGGCGGTGGAGGCATGGGACCAGGTAAGCTGTGAGTCGAGGGTGTTGCAAAGAGTCACTGGATTCATGGAGCATGCACGTATGATAATGACGGTCAATAAAACAAATACGGTAAAAAAAGATTGAGAAAGAGGAAGAAGTTAATCTTTAACAACATAGCAGCAATGTTCCCTTTGATTTCTTAGAAATGCTGTTACTGGTGAATTTGGCAACAGCAGCAGGATTTCCAGTGTGAGACGGCATGAGCAGCAATGGAAAGCACCTTTCAGTTGTCATTATGTTGCACCCCCAACCCCAGCAAACCTCAACTTCCAAGTATGGGGGGGGGGGGGAGAAAATCAAGAACTTTATGGTTTTATTGTAGAATGATGAATAAACTGTAGTTCCTTCTAATTTCTTGAAAACAGTCAAACCCCCCCGTCACCAATCTGTGTCCGAGCAACCAATAATCATGGCTGAAAACTGTCATATGGAGACGCTGTATTTACATCCTTCTTGAAAGATAATATTTGCATAGAATCCTTGGGGGGGGATGAGAAATAAAAAAAAAAGGCTTCTTAGGGAACCTTTGATCAGCAGCCTAAATTAAAAGCATGGTTTAAAGGGCAAGTTCACCTTTGTACACTTTTTTCCAAATTCAACATCACTAATTGCATTTCATAAAAAAAAAATAAAAAAAACGTACACCTGGGAATGGGTGGGTGGATGATGCAGGGTGTGTGCTAATGAGGTCAGCTGGTCAACTCCTTCCTTTGTCATGACCTACAGTCTAAGGAAGAAAGACATTACTAATGGAAACATCTGGAAACATTGATGAGGACAAGTGACTGTAGTTTTAATAGAAAGCTTGGATATTTTTGCAAAAAAAAGTACATGAATGCTATATTGGTGCAGGCTGGAATTTAGAAAAAACATAAAAAAAAAGGAAAAAAAAGTGTACAAAAAGGTGAACATACCCTTTAAAGTGGGAGTAAACCTGCTGACTTTTTTTTTTTTAACACCTGTAAGGGAAAAAGCATAATGAACTAGTATGCACTGCATACTAGCTCATTATGAAACCCTTACCTTAGAATGAGGCGCTGGCATTCCACTTGGTCCACACAGAGGGAGCTGACATGTTCCCTCCGCATGTCTTCCGAGTATCACAGCTCTGGTGCTGCAAGTGGCCGGAGCCGCGATGTCGTCATTCCCGTGCATGCACACGGGAGTTTTCTTCCCAGTAGGGTCTAGCATCTGCCGGACATTCAGCCGAGAATCCCCGGTGCGCATGCACCGCTGAAGTCAGCGGCTCATTGCAAGGGAAATATCTCCTAAACCATACAGGTTTAGGAGATATTCTTTTTTACCTACAGGTAAGCCTTATTATAGACTTAGCTGTAGGTCAAAGTTAAAAACTTAACTATACAACCGCTTTAAGTAGGCCCTCTGATATACACTAAGTTGGCAAACCTAAAGAAGAGAATACAGAAATTGTGCAATTGGATTGTGATGTGTGACAGGCGGTAATGTCAGAATGTGTAGCAGAGAAGCCCCAACAGAGAAAACAGAGAAGAAGGCCTTGTCCGTCAAGCAAAAGATCAGTAAAGTGCAAGCAACCAAAATGTCATGAGAAGCACCAGTCACCTAATCAGGACCAAGCCATACTTACTAATTAACCCTTTTGCCATGCAGTGGCCTGGTACATTACTATGGCTTGAAACAGCATCACAAAAAAAATATTAAACAGCGTTCCTTTAAGAAAATGCTTTTAAGAGGGGAGGGAGGTTAATTAAAAAGAGGCTTTTCCCATCCCCCACCTCCCCTTAATGGTTCTAAAACTGGCAGTGCTGATGTCCGTGAATCAGAGAATGTACTAAAATGTACGGATAATGTTGCTTAGCATTGCAACTCGCAGAAATAAGAAAGAAAAAAAAAAGAAAAAAAAGAATATAAGCTATGTGAGCATCCGTCTATATTTAGCTTCTGAAAACGACTATACAGAGTATGTATGCGAAGAGTATATTATATACGTGTGTATATCCATACACAAGCACAGAGCTTTTATGTACTCATTATGACTCTGTCCTTTCCCATCATCCCGGGACCAAGCCCCCAGAGTCTCCACGTTGCTGAAGGCTTCCAGTGCCGAGTCCTGAAAAGGTTTCAATGCTCGCTGCAGCTAAGCGGAGCCACATGGTCATTATACGAGTAGATGTTCTGGAGCTGACGTAGACTAGGAAATCTCTTGGTGGATCCTGGAAAGAATGACTAACAGCAGCTCTTCCTCACGCTGAGAGTCAAGAAGCCGGAGCAAGACTTAATTTGGAGAAAACAGACTGAGCGCTGCTCGGGAATCTTCTCCATTCCACAAGCAGGCTGTGCTAGGAGATTATTGTTTAACAAACGCTTCCATAGAATTTAAGAGCTGCAAAGCACCATCTACAACAAGACTAAATACTGTGAAAATGATCATAAAGAGGCACAGACCCCTAAACCATCTGAACATTCCTCATCACACAAGGTAAACGGGCCATGTGTGACCTTCCTTCTAATCTCTGGTGATGGGAGGTCTGGAAGCCGACAATTCCTGTCCGATGACGGTTAGTAGACAATCATACAACGTCTAGCCCCTTCCATTCAGCCATTAGCTACCGTTACCGTTGCCTGTAACCAGTTTCTCCTCTCCGCCACACCCCGATATGCAACCGCAGCCAAGACCAACAGTGTTGAGCTAACTGAGTAAAGCTGGCTATATGCTAGTAAAATTTGGTTTAAAATGTATAATTTTAACAACTTCAGCCCCAGAATAATTGGCTGCTCAATAACCAGGCCATTTTTTGAGATACGGCACTGTCGCTTTAACTGACAATTGTGCGGTCCTACAGCGCTGTACCCAAACAAAATTGACGGGGTTTTTTCCCCCACAAATAAAGCTTTTTTTTGGCGGTATTTGATCATCTCTGCAGTTTTTATTTTTTGCGCTATAAACAAAAAAAAAAAGCGACAATTTAAAAAAAATACATATATATTTTGTATTTTTTGCTGTAATAAAAAGCCCCAATTTTATTTTAATTATTTTTTTTAAAAGCTATTTTCCTCAGTTTAGACCAATAGTATGTAATAAAAATCGCAAAAGGCATATAGTGATTGGTTATATAGTGTTTACAAAAAGGGGAATGATTTATGGGATTTTTATTTTTTTACTCGTAATGGTGGCGATCTGCGATTTTTAAAATCGAGACTGCAACATCATGGCGGACAAATCGGACACTGTTGACACATTTTTGGGTCGATTAACAATTATACAGCGATCAGTGCTATAAAAAAAAAAAAAAAAATGCACCGATTACTAGGAATGAGCTCAGGCATGTTTGCATGGTCCCCATTCAGAGCCTGCCAGGAAGTCGGCGCAGCGCTGCGCTAATCACAGGCAGCGAGACATTGCCCGATCTCTGCAGCCGCACATCAGGGCAATGTCTCACTGCCGGTGGTTAGCGCAGCGCTGCGCCAACTTCCTGGCGGGCTCTGCACGTGGACCATGCGAACACACCTCAGCGCATCCTTACCGATTATTGTATAAATGTTACTGGCAGGGAAGGTGTTAACACTAGGGGGCGATCAAGGGGTTAACTGCGCTCCGTGTGTGTGTTCTAACATTAGGGGGAGGGGACTGACTATAGGAGATGAGAGATTGTAGGAACTCACGCTCTCTCTCCTCTCAGAGCTGGGATGTGTGTTTACACACACACGTCCCTGTTCTGCCTCTCGTGCCCGTGATCGCTTGTGGCTGCCAGTCATCGCGACCGCCAGCCACAAGGATCGGCAACCCCGCTGTGCAGCGGCGCGTGCCTGCTATCCCACTTAAAGGGAGCGACGTATAGCTACGATGGTTTGCGGGATTGTGCCGACCTGCCGCAGTGTAATGATGGCAGCTGGTCGGCAAGTGGTAAAGAACCTTCATTTAATTTTTTAATCATTAGTGGAAGTCAAAGCATCATTGGTTTTGGACCACAGTGATAAGAAAGATTGGCATAGGGTGGAAAACATTTCTTGAACAAACTAATTTCTAACAGTGAATGTGGATTTTGTTCAGTATCATCCATTTGTTCCAAAACTGAATGATAAGGGTAAAGAAAAATTTGATTAACTTTTGAATGGACACTCGTTGAGCCATCAAATGTGCTGAGAATTTGCACCAATTCTTTGAATTTTCGTTAAAAATAATAATAAAATCAACTAGTGTATAGCCAGTTTAAGTCAGTCATGTAATAGTTTAATCCTCCCACCTTTACTTTTTCCCTTGCAATTCATTAAAGTCTTACTAAACCCACAACAGTAAAATCAGTCTATATAAGCAGTAAAACATGTTTGTTATACTCACTGTGGAACCTAAGGAGTTAATCCTCTGCATTGTGTAAATAGTCTGTTTGATACTGTCTTCTCTGATCCTTCCCTTCTTCCACAGTCCCCAAACCATCTCAGGATAATACAGAGGCGAAGGGACAAGCTGCACATGCTCAGTTTTGTAAGTATTGCTAGAATTTTTTTTCCTTGAGAGGGCGCATGTGATCAGCACAGGGCTAATCAGCACTGTCCAGACAGAAGGTCAGGGATCATGCATCCTCATAGGACAATTATGGGAGAATAAAAACTCCTTCTGCAAGCCTTAAACAGACACTGATAGAAGTCACAAGAATGCTCCAATTGCTGATGAGAAAAGGTATTTAGCAGCTTATAGTTACTAAAACTATTGTATTTCCATGTTCTGTGTATGGATATAGTGAATGCCGGGTCCTGGGTTTAGCAACACTAAGCCCAGCTGTAGCCAAAACTTTTTATATGGTTTTGCACAGTGCATGGAAGGGGTTTGAGCCTCTGTCAGGTTCTTTACTGCTGTCGGCTTTCAACATTGGGAAGATTTTCTCTCAGGACAGAAAGATCAGAAATCTCTGCAGAGGGTTCACTAAAAATAAATTTTAGAAGAGCTTGGAAAGGTTAGAAAGAAGAGTTGAAGAGTTGGTTGGAAAGAAGAGCTTGGAAACAGCTTTTCACAACCAGAGTTCCTATGGAGGTTGCAAGGGGTTCCATGGGAATTGTCTGTCTCTATTATAAGTAACCATTGGCTTCAAATACATTTTTTAGCAATTTCTACTCTTCTCACTGACCACCAAATGTACCGGTAAGTAGTAATTATTGGCAAGGTTGCCGGAGACTTGGAACTTATTTTATTGGTTCCTTCATGTTAAAAAGGTTGGGAAAGGCTAGGTTAGAACCTATGACAAAGTTTACATTGTTGCCTGTTCCATGTTGAGAACTGACAACTAAAAACCCCTGGATCCCCTGAAACCCCTGAAAAAAATGTCCTTTCATGCAGAAAACGATTCCACATGCATGCAATATTTGTGACTGCAAATGGGACATACTGAAGAGAAAATGGTCACGAGGTGAAATAAGCAACATGGTTCAAGTAACTCCAAGAGGCCTTAATGTGACGGACAATCTCTCCTGACGATTCCTACACTTCTATAAGTGACCTGCAAGACATCTCTGGCACACTTCTTTCCATGGGGGTATACGCTGACAGATTCTTACATGTCTTACAGCCTTCTGCCCATTGGAGATGGCCTAAGCTGGACTGACACCGCCATGGTCACACCATGACTAACCCGACCTTGTCAAAATCACAGATGCCACATGTCATTCTTAGAATGTCTATGGGGACCTCTATGATGTGTGAATACAGTTACTTCTCTGCCAGTGACCCATCTGCTGTGATCTCTGTTCTAGACGAGGAGAGTTGGGTCACCGAATTCCCAGTTACCGAACACCAGCTAGTCATTAAGCAAGCTCACTTTCTGATTTCGTTGGCACTACCAGCACTTTCTACAGATAAATCCTCATTGTGCTTTCCTCCGTAAAGGAAAAATGTGTTTAAAACAAAAAAAAAAAAAAAAAAAAAAAAACTACAGTGAGTTTGGCTCCATTTTTTTTATACTGTTTTTAAAACCGAATTTTTTTCTTACATTTGTTTAATAAAAATCTGTATTTCACAATTGGCACTGGGTGCCATTATGCCAGAGGTCTTAGGCCGGGTTCACACCACAGCGATGCAGGAATGCCACGAATCCGCGCCGTTTTCCAGCATCGCACACCTCCCGCCGGCAGTTCACACTGCCCTATGCGGACAGCTGGGAGTGTCAATGATATGTTAATGACACCCCCAGATCCGTCCGCATATCGCAGTGCGATCTGCAGACTCGCACAGGAATCGGATCGCATGGTGTGAACCCCCATGCGATCCGATTCTGTTGCGGACCAAAAAAAGGGTCCCGTGCGAGTTTGCTGCGGGAGCGATGCGAATTCAGCCATACTATCTGTATGGCTGAACTCGCATCGCTACAGAGATCGGATGTGATTTGCACTGCAGTGCGGGTGCGAATCACATCCGGATCTCCCCCCGCAGCAGTGTGAACCCAGCCTTAAAGAGCATTGTGTGTTTTCTAGAACAAGAGCATTGTGGTTTTTCTAAAAGAGCTTTGTGGGTTTTCTAGAATAAGAACACAGCAGAAGCTGTTTGCCTTCAAACTGTCTCTCCAACTGAACGCATGATCTTACCCGACAAGGTAGGAAATGGGGAGAGGCAATAAAGTAAGGAGGGAAAGAAGGGAGAAAATGGGAGAGAGGAACAAGAAAGCATCACTGCCAAGACTTAATCGGGTAGACGTGTGTGTGTACACACATGTGCTTGAGCTACTGAACCTTGTACACAAGATCTCCTACTCCAACACTTCAGCTATATAGATCAGAAAACAAAATGAGTGTACAGCTCTTCATCTTGTGTGGAAATGCAAAATACAAAGTATTTATCTGCATATTCCATATTTATGCAACTAAAAAAAAAAAATGAACATTTTTGTAAATTTTTTTTTTTTTTTTTTTTTGAGTAGTGTCTCTCGAAATCACATAATACTAGTGATGCACCAAAATTTGGGCCATCTAAAATTAATCGGGTTTTCAACGACTTTGCTGTGATTTTACCTTCCTTACTTTTTTTTCCCATAGGTTATGCAACTCAAAAAATGCATAAAAGATGAGCTCTTGCTACATTTTCAATGCATTTCAATGGAGAAGTATGTTTTTGATGCATTTTTTCTTTTTTTTTTTTACACTAACCAAAATATCCACAAAAAATGCGACAAGCAGGATTTTTAACACCGCTTCAAAAAGGTGCTGATAATGGCAAAATCATATTCATGATATTAGATTAAAAAGTTGATTATAATACATATACACACACACATATATATATATATATATATTATATATTTATATATATTTTTTTACTGTCAATTTCGGTTAATTCATCCTGAATTTTCATTTTGGTGCACCACTGAGTAATACCATACCATAAATTGCAGTCAGAAGTGAGCATGGGCTGCAATCACCAGTGTGATAATCAGGTAGCATCTCAGCTTTCTGCTAATCATTTGCCACGTGATGAAATACTGAAACCATGGGACCTGCATAGCATCCAGGCAAACAGCATTTTCTAAAGCAGAGGGCCTCAGTGGCAGCCTATACCCCACTCTCAACACATCCTGCTTTCCAGGAACACGTGTGCAAATCTCGGCATTCCTGAAATGCTCGCTCGCTTTCTGGAGGAGAAGAAAACTAACTGCTGATAACCTCCTTGCTGGTGTTTATGATAGAAATAAGTAAACGATGAGATGTAATAACTTCCAGGCGTTCCTATCGCTAGAAGGCATGGGAACTCATTTACTCAATGACTAATGAGCCTAATCATTTTTTAATTAGCTATTGGTACTATCACAGGTCAAAAGCCCATCAACAGCTTAATAAAAGGCCGCATTCTGAAGACAGATATTTTTAAAGCAACCCACGGCATTATGTGTAATAAAACCCCCAGCTTGATGCTGAGCGCACCATGGTGTACTTCTAGAAATAGACAATCCCAAATCAACAGGGGACATGGAAAAGCCCCATGGTTACATGAGATTGCCAACATTTTTTATTAAATTATAGGACAGATAGACCGTCTATTGGCCATCGAGGTGCTTAATAACCATCTCCAATGGTGGCAGCCAGGCTTTTAAAAGTTTAGTAGCACTGGAACTCTAATGTTGTCTTAGTGGTGCAGGAGTTCTGGGGACGTGCCAACAAGATTATGGCCTGGCAGCTTCTCCATGCCAAAGAACATCCATAATTTCCTTGATTTGTGACAAAATGGTTTTAAGGATCAAATACCAAGAACTAAAAAGTTGCCCAGAGATAAAATGTAACCCACTGAGAAAGTATCACAGAGCCAACGTGCAACGGGGGCCAGAAACCACCCCCTTCAGCAGGAGTTAAAGTGGAAGTAAACCCTCCTATCATTTTCAGCCAAGGAAGCTGCCATCTTGGCCTCCCTTTAATCTTTAATTGCCATAAAGCTGCACATGTGATCAGTTATGACACCAGCCATTGGATAGTTTGACAGTTTGGTTGAGAGTACAACCAGTGTGACAGTTAATATTTCCGGCATGCTGGGAATGTAACTGTTTTTTCAAACTGTTAGATGTGTTTATTTCCGCTTTAAGGATGGGAAACAGGCGAATTAAAATACAAAGTATATGATATTTTGTCCATAGCAGTTTAGAGGGAGTTTAGGCGGTTACAATTCATCAGCGGTTGCTTGATGAAGGGGGCGGTTGATGAAGGGGGCGGTTGATGAAGGGGGCGGTTGATGAAGGGGGCGGTTGATGAAGGGGGCGGTTGATGAAGGGGGCGGTTGATGAAGGGGGCGGTTGATGAAGGGGGCGGTTGATGAAGGGGGCGGTTGATGAAGGGGGCGGTTGATGAAGGGGGCGGTTGATGAAGGGGGCGGTTGATGAAGGGGGCGGTTTCTGACCCCTGAAACGAGCTGGCTCTGTGAGAAGGTCTTCTCTAATTTCACTTAGGCTTAATAATGTACACGGGAGGTTTTTACAACCTCTCCTGAATGACTTAACATGACAGATCGCAACCCAAGTCCATTTTGCCGAGTGTACATGCCGCGCTTAGTGTTTTTTTTCTTTCCCCCCCAAAATAGCCAAAAATTAAAAACGCCTGTAAACAAAGACGTGG
Source organism: Lithobates pipiens (assembly GCF_037356315.1). Taxonomy (NCBI): domain Eukaryota; kingdom Metazoa; phylum Chordata; class Amphibia; order Anura; family Ranidae; genus Lithobates; species Lithobates pipiens. Next base: position 545,598,648 of record NW_027507764.1, read on the forward strand.
CTAAACCCAAGTTACCGCGTTTAGAAGAGTTTGGAGCTTGAAATGCCTCTAAACTCAGCGTCTGAACTCATTTTTTTGCTTTCCAAAAAAGCCTCTAAACTCAACTGCCTAGAAAGGACTATAAACGGCCCTGTGTACATGGACTGATAAGATAACCGAGGAGAGGTTCAGGGGCAGTTGAAAAAAAAATTCCCAACTGCTCCTAAACGTTTAGTAGCAGTAGTGTACATGAGGCCTTACAATAAAATGTATTACTTGGACTATTAGGTATTGGCGTGCGCCTTCAATCTCCGATACAGTCAGAAGAAAATCTAGTGACATGGTCACACCTGCACACCAATATCCCCTTGCTTATACCTTTCGCAGTGATCGCTGTATTTCTACACTGGATCAACACGGGCAACTACAAGAGAACATAGAAAACAATGGCTTTCTACATGTCTTGCTCACACCACAATGTACATGCGTGTTGCATTAAAGCAGAACGAAACCCTTCTATCGTTTTCAGCCAAGGGAGCGCCCATCTTGGCCTCCGGGCTTCAGCTGGCATGGTGCTGCACATATGATCAGTTATGACCAGCCACTTGAGAGTTTGAAAGTTTGGTTAAGAGCACAAGCAATGTGACAGTTACATTCAACAAACATGGATTTTTGATGAGTGGTGGGGAGTTTCCATGCGGTGTAAAAGGACCCATAGACCTAAACTTACACACTGCAGGAGCAGAAACCAACACTCGTCTTGGAACTTCAGTGCCTGGTTTCAAATACCGCCAAGGCACTCGATGTGCAGTACATGAAGGTGCTTACAATACTCTAAGGGCACAAATGTGCAGCACCAATAGCAGCTAAACTTGTATATATGTAAAGAAGGTGGGGGGGGGGATGGTATACAACAAACCAGCCAATCGGATTTGATCCAGCACCAAACAGACCATGCATGATTACTCTGGTTGCCATGGGCTGAAGCTCTTTTCCCATTACTCTTTGCCTTATTAAATAATCCCGACAGCATTGTTGCCTCCCTGCCTGCTTACCGGGGGATGGGGGGAATAAAAACAGAACAATCACAAAGCTCACTTCTTAGTCTCCCACTGAGAGACTGGAATGAAAAATCCCCCCGCATCCCCAGCACTTGTAAGAGGATAATTGGGCCTCTGCTGTAATACCGGTCTCCCTCCATCATCCTGAGTGAAATGTTCCCAACTAATAGTCCTGCCAGGTTGCTCCTTCCCAGTAATATCCTTTTCTATCAAAGTGTCATTTCTTTAATTCTGATAGCGGGGTCAGCCCGATCAGCCGAACGAGGCTCTGCGTCTACTGAAGTGGTGGGCCCTGAGCCCTGCACGTTCAACCGCGATTAATGTTCCTCCGTGGTCTTAAATCGTAGGCGGAACACCTCCGTGCCATCTCTGATGGCGCAAAAGCTTGCTCTTTGGCCTCTAAAAACTACAGCCATTCTGAGATGGGAACCAGCCCCGCCAACTCCTAACTCAATCACATGAAAGGCTCAGGATGAATTTTAAAGAGGAACGGAATCTTTTTAATTTTTTTTTTCCTTTCTTAAATGTGAAGGAGAGATCAATTGCTGCGAACCTCATCAGTGCAAATTACTGTTTACAGACGAACTTTGAGCAAAAACTAAAAACTCTATAAAAAAAAAAAAAAAGTCAAAATCAACCAAAATACCTTCGCAAATCCAGGTACTAAAGTAGACTATCCATGCCAAACAAAGGTCTGCTTTTTTCTTTGCGAGCTCCCTGCCCCACCCAACACAAATGTTTTTGTAGCCCAACTCCAGGCACAAGAAAAAGTTACCCTTGCACTGGGGCACCCCAAACTATAGGAATTAAGAGAGGAACCCTTGAAATAACTTTCCAGTCTCAGGGAACCCCTACTAATAATTTTACTATATCAACAACTCGTGATGATTATTGTGACCGATTAGTGTCGGTGGGAAGAATGCGCATTACACTTGTGGTCATTGGGAAGAATCACCCCCTTACAGATAGCTAAAAAGATCAATGTCGTCAGTGGGCACTTATCCGAGAGGCAAAAATTGGTAATTGCGCAAGGAACCCCCCCAGCCACCACAGGAGGAACCCTAGTCTAGGGATACAGGGATAAGGAGCAAGGTTTACCATATTCCATGCTCTGGCAGGCTTCCGCCTTCCATGTGACTGTTTCGTGTAGCCAACTCTCTAAGGCGCTCCTGGTCTCAGTCACACTCTTGCTTCTTCTATGTACAATGCAGGGTTACAAGCAGAGGCCGAAGTGGGGGTTAAAGTTAGTAACACTTCCTATTCCTTCAACCCATGACACTTGACATGCATTTCATCCTTGCAGTGCGGGGAGATGTCAACTGCAGGATTTTTGTTTTCACCATGCCGAAATTACCATTTGTTCAGTAAATTAACAGACCGACGAGAAAACAAAAATCACTTACCTTAGCCCCACACTCTGATGTTTCCAGAGATCACTATTGATGCCACCATGTATGGTCTCTGTCAGGACGTACTCTTGCAATAGGCTGCAGTGTGTCCCTGCAGGAGTTTGAGCTTCCAGCTCTGCAGGAAGGTACAGCGGCATCATCTGTGCCGTCCAGAAGCATTAGAGGCCAGGGTCAAGGTAAATAAAAGAGAAGTATTTTTTTCTAGACAGTCTGTGTACAGATAGCTATTTGTGTTATGGGGGAAAGGGGGAGCTAGCAAGCGGTTTTCAAAAAAGCTATTTTTTAGCTGAAAAACAAAGTCAATGCAGTCTGATATCATCGTCTACAGACTATGACTAAGGCTGCCTGGACATTGGGTCACAGAGACCACGTGACCTGGGCTGCCTGGACATTGGGTCACAGAGACCACGTGACTTGGGCTGCCTGGACATTGGGTCACAGAGACCACGTGACTTGGGTATTGGGTCACAGAGACCACGTGACTTGGGTATTGGGTCACAGAGACCACGTGACTTGGGTATTGGGTCACAGAGACCACGTGACTTGGGTATTGGGTCACAGAGACCACGTGACTTGGGTATTGGGTCACAGAGACCACGTGACTTGGGTATTGGGTCACAGAGACCACGTGACTTGGGTATTGGGTCACAGAGACCACGTGACTTGGGTATTGGGTCACAGAGACCACGTGACTTGGGTATTGGGTCACAGAGACCACGTGACTTGGGTATTGGGTCACAGAGACCACGTGACTTGGGTATTGGGTCACAGAGACCACGTGACTTGGGTATTGGGTCACAGAGACCACGTGACTTGGGTATTGGGTCACAGAGACCACGTGACTTGGGTATTGGGTCACAGAGACCACGTGACTTGGGTATTAGGTCACAGAGACCATGTGGCCTGGGCTGCCCTGGCATTGGGTCACAGAGATCATGTGATCCATGCTGCCCTGGCATTGGGTCAGAGACCATGCGATCTGAGTTGCCTTGGCATTAGGTCACAGGGACCATGTGACCTGGGCATTGGGTCACAGAGGCCATGGGAGCAGCTTTTTTTCTATTTGTGGTAAGAAAGCTGGTAGATTTTTACCCTAAATATTTATGTGGTTTGACAAGGATAACTTGTGCCCTGCGGATAAGCCCCCAGTTAAAGGGAAGAAAATAATGTTTCCCAGGCATTGGATTTACCAAAATAGAAAAAAATAAATCAGGGCTTGGTACAGAGCGTTTCCATATGTAAACAGTAAGACACATGGAATTTATATTGTAAAACACTGCAGCAGCATATTTAAAGAAGAACCAGACAATGATTGTAAAGGAGATCTGTCACCCAAAAACAGCAGTCGGCTTATCTCTGACAGATCCAGCAGAAAATGAATGGAGAGCCGGAGTGGGGGGGTCTGCCGGCTTGGTGAAAGGGGATCAACTATTGAAACACATCGGTTATAATGCAGAAATAGAGCCAAGACTTCCAAGCTGGAAGGACTTCTTATCCATTTTAATACAAACACTCTTACCATTTACTGGTCATGCACAGACTATACGGAGGTATGGTAAATCTGCTCTACTGGCATATTGTGATGACACCATTCCCACCACCGTCATGCTGCGTAGGGTGCGCTGGGGCTCGTTCACCTGGACTATCAGGGGGTGGTAAAAGTGGGCAGTTAACCTGCGGTTTTGTTGCCTGACTGCCCACCTAAATAAGGTATGCAGCTGCCCAGGGCTGAACATATACCACAGCCACAATAACTGCAAACATTAAAGCTAAATTCCAGCAATTCAGTTTCTTTGTAAAAAGTGAGGGTGAGTCAAGTCCAAGGAGGTGCTTGACATCTCCTGGGCTTATCTCTGTTATTTAAATCCGACAGTTTTTTGCACTCCAGGAAGACTTATCACTGTATTTCCTGGAGCCCGACACTGATGCTTCATGTTTAGGCATCTTCAATATTTGTTGCAGCCCGTTATGCCTGCCACGCCCCATCCTGCAACCTGAGAACAGAAGCCTTTGTATTATGGAACTCATTCACAAAATACAAAGGCATCTCTGAATGGGAAGCAGAGGGGAAGGCTGGCATAGATGCTCTGTGTGCCTCTCTCTCCTCTCACAGCCTCGAGTGTCAGTGTATGCTCTGGCAAAGCTCTAAACCTGTTACCGGTAAGATGTAAATAATAGGGATAAGTTCAGGAGAGGTCATGCGCCTCCTTGGACTTAAAGCGGGAGTCCACCGGGACTCCGCGTTTTTTTTTTTTTTTTAAAAGCCAGCAGCTACAAATACTGCAGCTGCTGACTTTTAAAATAGTGACACTTACTTGTCCAGCGCGCCCGCGATGTCGGCACCCGAAGCCGATCTCTAGATCGACACTCGAGTGCTGCCGCCGCCATCTTGGGTATGGGAATCAGGAAATGGAGCCTTTCGGCTTCATTTCCCGGTTCCCTACTGCGCATGCACGAGCCGCACAATGAGGATGGTCCCCGCTGCCTCTGGGATCTGTGCGTTTCCCAGCAGGCAGCGGGGCACTTGCGGGAAGGGGCGGGCACTTGCGGAAAGGGGCGTAAGTTACGCCCCTTTCCGCAGAGAGCTATCCCGGAAGTGGGTGCAGTTACCTGGATTATCCAGGTAACTGCACCCCCCTCCCCCCTGAAAGGTGCCGATTGTGACACCGGAGGGGGGGAGGGTTCCGATGAGCGGAAGGTCCACTTTAGGGTGGACCTCCGCTTTAAATCATGGTGTGTCTGCGCCTTTCACAAAGTGGCTAAAATCCTGGAATTCAGCTTTAAACCAAATTCAAGTAAATTGGGCTACCACGGGCAGTGCACACAATTGCCGTATGGTGGGTCAACATTCTAAGGGTTAAAACAGGTGATGATGTGACAGTCTCCTCACTGCCTGTCAAACTTCTTCTGAAAAGCCAACTACCCCGGAAGTAAATGAAAAATTATGGACAGACGCACTCCAGAGAAAATATCTTTTGCCTTTTATTGAAAAAAAAAAAAATCGGGATCACAATGTACAAGCCACAGCAACGCGATACAAAAAAGAGCTAACGCGTTTCGCACTACAGAAAGTGCTTACTCAAGCTATGAGTAAGCACTTTACATAGTGTACATCGCTTTAGCTCTTTTTTCTATTGCTTTGCTGTGGCTTGTACATTGTGATCCCGATTTTTCAATAAAAGGCAAAAGAAATTCTCCGGAGTGTGGCTGTCCAGAATTTTCCATGTATCTTCAATTGCTACGTGCATTTGCCAGCACCTGGGGCTCTTTATGTCTAGAGGAGAAGTTTTTGTTTCGGCTGACCTGCCTGAAGCGGTGGTATTCCCTTTGCTGTGGTCACTTCGTGGTCCAGTAACCTCTGGGTGTTGCTGGGTGGATCCTCTTGCCAGCCATGCCCGTTCAAATCAAAAGGACCACACTGCAGTTAGTTGCAGGATGGTCCAGTAGGACTTCAATGCAAAATCCCTCCAGGGTTAAAAAAATAAAATTTACATACATTATATATTTTAGAAGGCAGCATATCGCCTCCTGTCAAACGGCTCTAAACCATCTCTGAAAAGCACTCCAATGCGGGTTGCTTTTTATAGTGTGTCTCAAACCTGCAAACGAGGCTGAACTCAAACAGAGCTGAAAAAAATAAAAATATAAAAAAAACACCACAACCAGACACGGCATCATGCACCAATCAAGGGCAAAAAAAATGTCCAAATTGCAATAAAAATGCCCTTTTTCTGTATCGATTCACCTGGACTTTCATCAAATATAAGCCTAAAACACTTCAATGGAAACCACAGGACGGCGTCCAATGACAAAGATCACCACTTGCTCATCAGCCACAAAAAACATTTCTCCAAAAGAGCTCCTAATTTTTTTGTTTTTTTACATACACATGGCCGCCGCTTGTAGGAATAAGTATAAAGGAGCAGAAAAGCACAACAGCAGAGCAGCGGGGGTTAAACAGCCTCTAACACACCTGCAGGCAGCAGATATTCAATCAGTGCATTAACCTAGATTTATAACTGCGGGCTCCTCCGCGCCACATCTCATGTCCGCTCAGCAGCTGCACCGTGCCCTGGATTACCGCTGCCAATCTCTGACGGCAATCAGCAAATCAGAACACTCGAGAAAAAAAATGCATCTTAAATACATATTTATAGCTTTGATAGGAAGAGCCAAACTCTCCATTGTTAGAGGAATATTCTGCTAACGCCACCTCTGGGGAGGAAAAAAAAAAAAACATTTGTCTATTCATTTTAGTGGATTTTTACATAAAACGGTCATAAGCGGCGGAATATGTTCTGATCTCCTTTTAAAAACTCTGCTGTTTCCTATCAGCACATGTGCACTGCAGCACACCCTGGCTCCTAATGCGTCTCCTCCCTCCCGAAGCTATGTAGTAGATGAGAGAGGGAGGGGATGCTCTAGGAGCCAGTCAGGTGTGCTGCAGTGCACATGTGCCAATAGGGAAGATGATGATGGGAGGAAAAAGCAAAGTCCTTCCAAGGTATTTTTTTTTCTTTTTTGGCAGAGTAGCAGCGTGGATACAAAAAAAAAATGGATCTTATCAAATTTATTTTAATAAAATGTTTTTGGAGTAAAAATCTATCTAAAAGATAGTTTTCTATTTAAGACACATTAATAATTTAGTTTATTCAGCATGAAATGGAGCTTGGTTATGTAGTATGAGGCTGTATATGCTGCAATATTTACATTTTTGGTAAACTCATTCAATTAATCCGAGCTCTGCATTCCCACAAGTTCACAGTAACCATAAGATGAGAAACAATGTTCAGGAATAATTCTTTATCCCATTATTTTGCAAATCTATGTACACTACAAACTGTACGATTGAATCGGTTCTGATATCGCTGTTTTACTAACCTGACAGCTTATTTTTCTAAATAGGAAACCTTCGTTTTGTTTGCAAATATTAAAGATTCCAACTACCATCAAGAATAAGTCCTTACATTTAAAGAGCACCTGTCATTTCAGATCCATCATGGCAGCGGGAAATACACTCGCCTGCTGCCGCCACGTCCCTCACCTTGTTGCGTCACTGCTGCATCACCAGCCGTCCCATTAAAGTGAATGGAACTGTCGGGGAGTCACCAGCGGATCAGAGGAGGAGCGGCTGCAGGACAGAGATGACAGCTGCTCTTTAAAAATTATGATTAAAATCGAATCCACCCTGTGGAGTAGTAAAGGGTTAAAACCTGTGTCAGGTTTTTATATCTGTGTCCCTTTGCAGAGATCTTTGCCCCATGTCCAATCCGTGACACCAGAACCTACAGGGGGGGATGTAGGCAGCTACAAAAACCTGACAAAGGCTCTAACCCTGCCCAACTCTAAGGTCCCAATCACACGCATGTTGCTCGATGTGCATTATTACACAAGACGATTGCTTGTCTGATATGGGGATGGGGCCCAATCACACCCCTGCACTGCACTGCCCTGCATCGGGGAATGTACTACAGATGCTTTTATCTTATTTTTTTAAAGGGCTTCTTCACACTATGGCCTCATTTAGGCTACAATCGATTACTTAACGTTTGGAATCGCGGGCAGATATGCCGCAATTCTTACAGTGAAAAAATTTGCGCTGCAAATGCAGCAACCTGCAACAAGTGAAGCTTGTCAAACAAAAAAAGGTTCAGGAGCTACTCTTGGGCGACATGCTTCACGTGATGCAGGTTGCAGCACGTTTTGTTGCGGGCAATCGCGGCAGAACCGCACCATTTTAGGTGCCGTTCAAATGAATGGCATCTAAAATGTGCTTTCTGCGATTTGTCATTCACACGTCGGCGCTTTGAAATCATGGGCAGAATCGCAGCAAACCTGCCCACGATTCAAAACTCTGAGATGTGAATGCAGCCTAAAGCCTGGTACACACGATCAGATTGTTGGCCAACAAAGCATCAGACTTTTGTCCATAGGGAGTGTGCCAGGAACTTGTCTTGCATACAAACGGTACACAATTGTCAGCCAACAAACACAAACATAGTGACTTACGAGGAATTTCAGCTCTTGAGCGCCACACTTTGGGCACCTACGCCTAATGTCGTGTTTGGTGAGCATTGATTCGGACTTGTGTATACACGATACGAAAATCTGACAACAGACCGTTGTCTGCTGAAAATTTACTAGCCTGCCATCCAACATTTGTGGGTCAGATAGTCAGTACAATTGTCTGATGGAGCGTACTAACGGTCTGATTTTAGGACAACATACAATCCCCTGCTGAAAATCCACTTTGCGTACGAAGCTTTAGACTTATGGTTGGAAGGTGGCAAAAATGGTCGGTTGAGCTACGTATTTGCCAACCCCAACTATAATAGGCAAGTCAATGCTGCTCAACCGCACATTTGTTTCCTATGTGCCTGGTGGTTCGCACTAAAATGCAGGAGAAAAATACAGACAAGCTTTCCAAGTGGAAGTCGGGACTGCAGGTCACTGCACCCCAATGCAGCTGTAGTGTGGAGACTTGCAGAGTAACTTCATACACACAAAGTTTAAAAACAGGCACCAGCCTGCATGCAAAAAACAAAACAGGCACCAGCCTGCATGCAAAAAACAAAACAGGCACCAGCCTGCATGCAAAAAACAAAACAGGCACCAGCCTGCATGCAAAAAACAAAACAGGCACCAGCCTGCATGCAAAAAACAAAACAGGCACCAGCCTGCATGCAAAAAACAGATATTGATCTCTATAGGCGAGTTTGACAGGCAGTGTCGTCTGTCAATCTCTACAGCATGCGTTAAAATGTTGTGGCATGCGTACAACCCTGTCAGGCTGTAATGTTAGCATTTGGGGGGGGGGGGGGGGGGGGCATAAAACTGCGGCTCAGCAGTCCATTCTTACCGCCGTGCGATACAGCCCTGTTAGAGTAGGAAAAGCCATCCCCTCCCCCTCTCGATTACCAACCTGAACTCTAAATTTCATAGACGTAACACGAAATATCAGATCCGATGAAAACTTGTACACATGTTCCCGTCTCTCTAATATTGACTTCTGAGGTCAGGAAGGTAATTGACACACCGTCATTACCATCTATTGTGCGTTTACAGAAAGCGACTATTATGTAGCGGTGAATGCTTGTATAAAACAATTCCTGCAATCCCCATCAAATCTCATTGTAAACAAAAGTTCCTTTTCAAGCCCGCGGTACAGGCAGACCTGTAGGAGTCTATAAAATATCTTGACGTGACAACCCGTGCATTCACACAGTACAGCGACAGTACCACCGCCACCCACAACAAATCTTTATTCTACATGGAAAGTGCCCAAGGCAAACCTCAAACCTCCCCACCAGAAAGCACACAATACTTTGGTTTATGAAGCGTTTGTTGAATCGCAATGTTGCACTTGAATGCCTTTACAAATACACAAGAAGAAACTTTTTTCGGGAACAGGAAAGGAGAGTTTAGACAAGTTTGATGGATTATATAAACTGTGTGTTCTGGAATCGGCGTGTCTGTGCCCCACAATAAACATTATATGATGAAAATAAAATATTAGTAGATATAGATAGATAGATAGATAGATAGATAGATAGATAGATAGAGAGAGAGAGAGAGAGAGAGAGAGAAAGAGATAGCTAGATAGAGATATATATAGAGATATAGAGATATATAGATAGAAGATAGATAGATAGATAGATCTATCTCTATATCTATCTATCTATCTATCTATCTATCTAAGAATAAGCTCAAAAGGGTTGTAAAGTCAGAAGGTTGTTTTTTTATCTTCATGCTTTCCATTTATGAAGACAAGCCGCCTTCCTTCTGTGTGCAGCAGACCCCCTCAGCCCCCCTAATTCTTACCTGAAGTCCCTCTAGCTCCAGCAATGATTTAGGAATGTCATTTGCTGAGACAGCAGTGCGGTGCCATTGGCTCTCACTGCTGTCAAAGTCAGTCAGCCAATAAGAATAGAAAGGGGGGGGGGGCGGGGCCAGACCACAGCTCCTTGTCTGAATGGACACACAAAGCTGCGACACGGCTCAGGTGTCCCCATAGCGAGCTGCTTTCTGTGGGGGCACCCAACAGGAGGGAGGGGCCAGGAGAGGCAAAGAGTGACCCGAGGAGGATCGAGGCTGCTCTGTGCAAATCTACTGCAACAGAGCAAGTAATTAGAACATTTTTATTTATTTTATTATATTATAAAAATAATAAACAAGACTCTAACTGCTCCAATTATCATAGCTACTCTCCAGGTAAACACATTTTAAAATACATTTGTGATGTCTACCTGCTGAAGGATTTGTATTTTTATCCATCCAGGCCTGAGATTGTGACAGCCCTGCAAGACAGCAGAGAGCCAGCCAAGTGACCTGACTTTCCTTTGCTACCGGTGAATAGAACATTGGCTTGCGCTGCTGTCAATCAAATACAAATGACGCGTCCGCCGGGGGGGCGGGGCCAAGACATGCACTCTGCATCCATAGAGTGTGAGACGGGAGTGCGCACAAGGTAACCCCCTCGGGAGAGAGCTTCCCGAGGGGGGTTATCTATTGCGGGGAGGAGCCGAGACAGCCGCCGTGGGACCCCAGAAGAGAAGGATCGGGGCCACGCTGTGCACAATGAACGGCACAGTGGTGGTAAGTATAGCATGTTTGTTATTGAAAAAATAAAAATAAATAAGCCCATACAACCACTTTAACTTCAGCTGTCAGCAATGGTACAAAGCAATGAAAAGTTATTTACAAATTAAATAGATTTTTAATGTGTACATATATGTTAATATACATGTGTAAAAATATTCACTAACAAAGCAAACAAAAAAAAAAAAGTTGCAATTGTTTATCTTTTATAAAATAGATGTGAAGAAAAAAGCAGGTAAATATTAAATGGAGGAAAATAGGGAGTTAATGAACTGATTAGAGTAAATTATGGGTTAAGGGTTTAAACAGAGGAATATTTGTTTATCCCTTTGATCTGCAGATGAAGAAACAAATATATAAAAAAAAAGAAACAATGTTTTTTTATTTTAGTGTTTCAGGGCTGAGCAATGTTGTTAATAAACATTGCCGGCTGTTTTTTTTTATGTTTTTTTTGACAGCTCCAATTACCGGATTTCTTTAACACATGGAGACCCACTGACCGCTCAAAGAACCGAGCCTGAAAGTATTGGTTTCAGGTAGTAGTACCGATACTTTTCCAAACACTCGGTATCGGCACCGATACCGAAACCATTATCGGTGCAACCCTACTGTAAACCCTTAAAAAGAAAAGAAAAGTGGATTCTCATGTAACAATATAATATAAAATTTTCAAAATGACTTTAGACTTTCATCATCTACACTTTTCTCCCATTCAGGAACAAGGAATCAGCCATCATATTCTCAGGAGGTACCTGTACCCCGAGGCTGCACTGAGCTGCACTGTGCACAACTAGCAGTTCCAATTATCTTAGGGTGGTGGCGCTGTGTATTTAGCCGTCAGGCTGGAGCACCATCATAACGATCTGCATGCTGTTAAACAGTGAATATTTTATACAGGTGGAAAAATTGCAGCTGGTTTAAAAATCAGACTAAGAAAACAGCAGGCGGCGTTTGTTTACGCACAATTATCAATAAGCGCATAGAGAACAGCAATCATCACAAACGCCCTATAAAACGTACAGCGCGTTCGATACAATAACAAATTTGTCATTTAAACACAACATAGCGCTTCGGAATGATATTTCCCATCCTCCCCTTCTTCAAGTCATTTAGCAAACAATCACGGTTAATGTGTATCAAATATCAGCGAGCTGATAATTAGCATTTAACCAATGTCGCCGGGAAAAAGACGGCGGATTACGTTCATGAAGTGCCAATAAATTTGGGATTTTCTGCATAATGTTCACAGGCTGTTCTGGGTGACTGGCCTCCACCTAGCAGGGGGAATGCAAAGGAATTGAATACGCTTGACTGCCACAAAGCAAGGATCTTTCAATTACACTGGCTGGGGTCCGTGTCTCAAGCAGAGTGTATTAATACCATACACAGCCATTCAATTATTTAACATCCTGCATTCTACCGACTGCAGACACAGAAAGCAAGACAAACAGAGACGGTTCGGACTCAGAAGAGGCGAGCTTACAGGGGAGAATAATAAAACGGGGGGCAGACAAAGTATGCCTATACATACCCTCTTGGCTTGGGGTACATCGAATGAGCGCGAGAAAAACAGTCAATTCACCCAATCACCCTAAACATCGTGGTTGGAGGAATCTCCACTGCCGGCTACCACAGCACCATTACGCCTTAAAAAAGGACAGGCGGATCCAAGCAGGCCTATCATGTGAAAGGGGCCTTATATCGAAAAGGAATGAACTTCGGTCTGTAAATGAGGGAAGTTTAACCACAAAGACTAAACCTTTTTCTAAAACTTATTGGTTTCAAGTTAAAATTATTTTTTGCTAGAAAATTACTAAGAACCCCCAAACACATCTTATTTTTCCATTCCCTCACTCACCTCACAGCCTCTGAGGGGGACGGCATTGGATAGTCTCCACCAATACCGGCAGCTCTGGTAAGAGCCGGAATTTTGGTGCGCCTCTAAATGTGAATGTACAATATGTAATGTTGTAATTAAACTATTAATTGTAATGACTAAATTGAGGAAAGGAATATCAACTCATGAGAAATAAACTAGCAAAGCAAAAGTGATAGCCGGGTATGGGAACTGAACATTTTTATCATTTAATAACCCACTCAGCTTGGTGAACCGATACGCTAGTCGGAGAAGTCATGATGGGAGAGTGGAGAAGACAGGCGCTAAATACAAATTTCTCGATCGCTCCTAGGAGAAGCAACGGGACATTGAATAGGAATATTTTGCATACAAGGCGTGCATGTTTATTCCAGCCACAGTTAAAGAAGCCTGCCTTAGAAAAATCGTCTTTAATATGACAAGGGGGACATATGCCGGGGTGATGGGAATATTCTGTGGTTATTATGAAGTTGTACTGATCACAGAGAGCTACGGCACAGCTTCTTAAAAATTCACAGCCGAGGCGCCTCTGCCCCTCCGGAGGCCATGAAAATATGATTTGATATTCTGTGCGACGGGGAGCTAATGGAGAAATTCACAATGACATATGCAATCAGCATGAGAAGGAGATGTAAAAGCAATTTATATGGAGAGTCAGCGATGGGTTTAGCCATGCGCAAGATGTTCTCTATACCTTTAAATAACCTCAAGACTTTACCCGTCAGTTTCTGAGAAGGCTGAATCATTTCAACTGCAGCCCCTACTGCAGGGTTTGCACAGCAATTCCTTGGGGGGGTCTTTATCAATTATGAACCATGCAGATAACGACTGGGGAGACTGGATGTTCAAGGGGGGCTGAGGGCATACTATGCCTGGTAAGGGTCCATTGGCTGCCATTCCTAACATGCTCTGCTAAAAAAAATATAAAAAAAAATAATCAAATTGGCCGGCATGATTCAGGTATCAACATCTATTACTACATATTGCCATTAAGGGCTCTTTCCAATAGTGCTTCTCCCCACCAGTGGCAGAATCCCCAAAATGCAAACTGCCGGTTTCTGGAAATCTCTCCTTTGTGAGCCAAAGTGCTGCAGAATCTAAAGTTCCACCAAGGATGGCGGAGCAACCCATTGCTAGGTTAGTCTCTATAGGAGAAAATAGATTGATGTTCAAACATGTTGCTCCCTAGCTGTCACCAGCACCAGAAAAGTGGTGGTTAGGCTTTATTCCCATTTCCCTACTAAAAGGAGCTTATAGTAAAAAGAGTATTAAAAAGAAAACTTCTTGTTATCCACAGCAGCCAATTGGCTCCCGGCTATCATTTCTGCAGTGTGGAGTTACAATTTAACAAAGAATGTTGACTGGTTACTAAAATTGCTAGCTCAATTTTCATAAACTATTCCCGATTTTGCCACCAATTGGGTGCAAACACCCCCATATAACATATCGTGACATCTTAGGGTTGATTTACTAAAAGCGGGGAGAGTGCAAAATCTGGTGCAGCTGTGCATAGTAGCCAATCAGCTTCTAACTTCAGCTTGTTCAGTTAGGCAGCTTTTACATGAGAGATCCAATCAGACCCCCCATTCTCCTCTATGCAGCAACAGATAAACTTGTGTCCATTTACACCCATCAAAATAAAAAACAAACACACATAACGGAAGGGAATCCATTCCCCTCTGGCTGGCCGGATCGGAGGGCAGCCAGGTGTAAAAGGGCAGCCGGTCCATTTACATCCGGCCGCCCATAGAGCAGAGCGGGCACGAACCTGTCACCCTGCTTCTCCGCTCAGCTCAGGCCTTAAAGTGTTACTAAACCCAGGACCCTGCATTCACTATATCTGGTCTTCCACAGTACACAGAACATGGAAATGCAATTAATTTAGTGAATATAAACTGCTAAATACCTTCTCATCAGCAGTATATAGCAGTTTTGTGACTATCAGTTCCTGTTAAAGCTTGTAGGAGGAGTTTTTATACTGCACTGAGCTGTCCTATCAGGATCCAGGACTCCTGACCCTCTGTCTGGACAGTGCCGATTGGCCCTATGCTGATCACATGCACTCAAAAAAATAAATAAATAAATAAAAAACCCTGTAGCTATGCTCACTTGAGCATGTGCAGACTGACTCCAAAGGCTGTGTACTATCCCAACCTGTTCTGGAGTCAGTGGAAAAAGAGGAGGCTCAGAAGACAGGATCAAACAGCCTTTTTACACAATGCAGAGAATTAACCCCTTAGGTTCCACAGTGAGTATAACAAGCATGCTTTACTGCATAAACAGGCAGAGTGTTCCCAAGGAAAGCTTTTTGTGATATATGGCAGCCAATCCAGATTCAAAAGTCAAGTGTGCAGTTCAAGTTTAAAGATAAGCCAAGTAAGTGGACAGACTGTTACACAAAGGTGAAATTTCACCTTGAGATCAATGAATAAGGAAGCAGGAGAAGATAAAAACCTTAAGACCTTTCACAAAGCCATGCCAGCTATAGGGTAGTTGACCATGCCACACAATGCCCTACTAGCAGGAAACCAATGGTGCAGGATCTGCTATTTAGGAGGTTGCATGTCTCATCATGCAGAGTCATAGACGCAAAGTTCCCCCTTTCTGTAGGACAATTTGCAAATTGAAGGGAACATCCCACAGAATGTATCATCACTAGTGCCAGGTGGCATGAGAAAAGCACTGATATTTTTCCTGTCTCTGAAAGTGTCCATCTGACTTTTCCTTACAACACTGGCAAAAGACTGGGGGGGGCACCTTTCCAACCAAAAAATTCCCCCCCCCCCCCCCCCAAAGTAATTACTACGTGCCTTTCACACATTAAGCCATTCTGTAATCTACACAAATATCACAAAATGCAACTCATCCATTCAATACGCAACATCACTGAAGCATAAAGCGGCAAACGCCTTTAACAGATGCGGCCACTCTTGTTACGACAGTCTACTTCCCGACACGCTGAGAGAAACCCGTCTGCTAAAAAACGCACACACCAAATTCTCATAGTTGCTGGTTCAGTGCCCAAAACGACCACCGCGGAGGTCCACAGACAATGCGCTTCAAGGGTTAGCCTGAAAAAGCTAAAGAATTCAAGAAAGGTTCTTGTGCAGACACAATGCCTTCTGGGAATGATCTACGATGCAAGAACCATACTAATTACTAGGAAAATTCTCTGGCTTGCTTCAGACCAACCAAATGTTAGAATGGAGCACTTCCAGCTCCATCTGCTCCCTGGGCTGAGTTCACAGAATAGATCCATATATCTTACATGTGCGAAAAAGCTTTCTCCTGAAAATAGAGAAAGGAAACGTAAAGGCTGCTTGGAATCGCCTCGGGCTCAGACTAATTAAGATACGTATAACATATTAGCTTCAGAATTTTGTGATTTTTCGCTTTTGTCTCAAGTCACCTAACAGTGCCAAGTCTTTTCTCAAGTTTTCCCGTCATAATTCACACCTAGCTGAACCGTTTAACAGGAGGCCAAGAAGAGGTAATGGTAGCCACACAACACACACCATCTATGTAAAGACATCTGTCTCTGGGCACACATCACCGACATTCATTCTTCAAGGGTTAGTCCACCTTTACCAAAAATGGTCTATGTTGATAAGGGGCACCTGTAGATAAAAGCTGGATAATGTCCATGCTATAGGTGTAGGCCTTATACGTATCTACAGAAGTCTGGCTAAAGAACTCCGAGATGACACCCCCCCCCCCCTTAATAGCTGGATCACCTGGTGGAGATAGACGAACGAAAGCCTAAAAAAGAAAAACACATGCAGCCATAACACAACTGGTGAACTGCAATATAATAAATGTTAGCTTTTGAGTTTAATATCAAGTTTTTTTTTGCATTTTTAATTGCCCTTGGAAAAAGAAATATGGAATCTGATCGGGGGCTACAGACCAAGTTTCCATAAATCATGCCAATGATATAGATATATATAGATATATATAGATATATATATATATATATATATATATATATATATACACACACACACACACACACACACACACACACATACATATATATATATATATATATATATATATACATATACATATTCTTACATTCTACATAATTTTGTCATCATATTAAATATAAGGATTTGTAGAGCAGCCCCTAGACAGAGCTCCCAGCGGCTCAGTGCAATTACTAGGATTCTCTCAACATATGCAGAGATCTGAGCTGCGCGGGGAGCGCTTTCCTTCCAACGAGACAACAAAACTTATAAACCTGCACTGCGAGGAGGAGTTGTAAAGTCCCACTTCGTAAAGTGCTTTGTGAAGCTACCTTTAAAAGGCGCTATATAAAATAAAGATTATTATTAGCCGCTTCAGCCCCGGAAGATTTTACCCCCTTCCTGACCAGAGAACTTTTTCGCGATTCGCCACTGCGTCGCTTTAACAACTGCGCAGTCATGCGACGCGGCTCCCAAACAAAAACGGACGTCTTTTTTTTTTAAACTAGAAATTGAGCTTTCTTTTGGTGGTATTTCATCATCATCTCTTTTTTTTGTTTATAGCTCAAAAAATAAAAAATGTAGAAGGACAATTTTGAAAAAAAAAAATAACTATATTTTGTACTTTTTGCTATAATAAATATTTTTTTTTTCTTTTTTTTAAAAAAAAGCTAATTTGAGGCCAATATGTATTCTACACATTTGTGGTAATAAAAATTGCAATAAGCGTATATTGAATGGTTTGTGCAAAAGTTCTAGCCTCTACAAAAGAGGGGATAGATTTACAGCATTTTTATTATTTTATTTTCTCCTAGTAATGGTGTGATCTGCGATTTTTATCGGGACTGTGACATTATGGCGGACACAGACAATTCTGACACATTTTTGGCATTAATACAGCGATCAGTGCTATAAAAATGCATTGATTACTGTAAAAATGTCACTGGCAGTGAAGGAGTTAACACTAGGGGGCGATCAAGGGGTTAATGTGTTCCCTAGTGTGTGTACTAACTGAAGGGGGGAGGGGACCGACTAGGGGAGATGACAGATCGCGGTTCATACTCTGTCACTTCTCCCCTCAGAGAACTGGGATCTCTGTGTTTACGCACAGAGTTCCTGGTTCTCACTGCATTACGAGCAATTGCGGGAGCCCATCGGTCTCGCATCAGCTCCAGGGGCGAGTGCGCCCCTAGTGGCCTTCTTGAGGAGCGACGTAACATGACGATTCACCCGCCTGTGCCATTCTGCCCCAGTTTAACTGCGGTGGCTGGTCGGCAAGCGGTTAATATTTAGACCATTGCATAGTAAAGAGAACATTACCGCAACATTCTAAAACGCACATTACACAAATTAATTTAAATAGCACCCCAATGCACCGAGGAGGCGTATCCCCCCCCGCCGTTGGGAGTCAGTGGGAGGTACGTCGTGCCCCCCCCCCCCGACGTTGGGAGTCAGTGGGAGGAACAGCGCCCGCCCCCCCGACGTTGGGAGTCAGTGGGAGGAACAGAGCCCCCCCCCCCCCCCGACGTTGGGAGTCAGTGGGAGGAACAGAGCCCCCCCCCCGACGTTGGGAGTCAGTGGGAGGAACAGAGCCCCCCCCCCCGACGTTGGGAGTCAGTGGGAGGAACAGAGCCGCCCCCCGACGTTGGGAGTCAGTGGGAGGAACAGCGCCGCCCCCCCGACGTTGGGAGTCAGTGGGAGGAACAGCGCCGCCCCCCCGACGTTGGGAGTCAGTGGGAGGAACAGAGCCGCCCCCCGACGTTGGGAGTCAGTGGGAGGAACAGCGCCGCCCCCCCGACGTTGGGAGTCAGTGGGAGGAACAGCGCCGCCCCCCCGACGTTGGGAGTCAGTGGGAGGAACAGCGCCGCCCCCCCGACGTTGGGAGTCAGTGGGAGGAACAGCGCCGCCCCCCCGACGTTGGGAGTCAGTGGGAGGAACAGCGCCGCCCCCCGACGTTGGGAGTCAGTGGGAGGAACAGAGCCGCCCCCCGACGTTGGGAGTCAGTGGGAGGAACAGAGCCGCCCCCCGACGTTGGGAGTCAGTGGGAGGAACAGAGCCGCCCACCGACGTTGGGAGTCAGTGGGAGGAACAGAGCCGCCCCCCGACGTTGGGAGTCAGTGGGAGGAACAGCGCCGCCCCCCCGATGTTGGGAGTCAGTGGGAGGAACAGCGCCGCCCCCCGACGTTGGGAGTCAGTGGGAGGAACAGTATCGGACCCAAAACAATTAAATAGTACTTTAATAGTGGACACCCGGATCAAACTTCAGCCCCACCCCTGGGCACACTTGTCATAAGGATATAAAATAAATCCAGTCCTCGACAAGCGATCCTGTAACATTTAATCACAGAACAAAGGAGCGGTGTGCCGCGTCACCTGACCATGTAAACAAAGCAGCGGTATGGATAACCTAGGTGTGAATCTCGCAGCGCCCGAGGGATCAAACATTACCAGACATGAGAAACGCTCGGCGCTCGGGATTTTCCTGCTCCCAATCAAGAACCCATTCCGGCAGATATTACATATTAATGCGCAACAAGAGGAACGTGAAAGGAGCGGAGAAGAGGGAGGCAGGACGTTCCCTCGTATGTCAGCCATTGCACAGACAGGTGGAAGGAGAAGAGGGAGATGAATCGACTTTAATTTTGCCACTCGTACAAAGGAAGAAAAACATTAAATATGAATGTACTCATTCTACACCGCGTGCCTTTCTATTAGCTCTAGGAGAGCTCTATACCCAAACGTGTAATATGGAGAGCTGGCAGCGAGCAAGATATTTCATTCCTATTTTATGTTTTACTAGACGGGGAGCATTTACTAATCCAGGATGGTTTATAATTGCAGATCAAACTACTAAAATCTGTAAATATTAATTACCAACAGAAAATAGATCACCTTCACCTAAACTTTCACCCGGAAAGTGAGGAGAAATATTGCGTGTGGGGACACAAAAAAAAAAGCAATAAAAATCCTTTTTTTTGTTCTCCATCATATTTCTATCAGAAGTCAAACAGGGACGGTCACACGGTGATTGAAATTTGGCTGGTCCCTGCTGAACCAGCCAAATTGTAATCCACCCTTAGTTCCAGATTTCGTTTAGGAAAAAAAATAAAATAAATTACTTCCGATAAAAAAAATAAAAAAAAGTGACATTACTGTAAAACCCAATAATGGATTTTATAGCAGCGTGTATCAGTGGGCTCCATCCCTTGTGCTGATGGCTCATGCTTTAGTTGAATTCCCCACTACCCTTGCTGTGATATCCTCCCAGTATGGCGGGGGTTAATACAGTCAAGGGACCCATCATATGTGCTCATCAAGACTGCAGCTATGCCCCTTCCTTTGTTGCCCCCCTTTTCCTCTCAATTCATTGAAGCCATACTATAGATTCTATGAATGAAAGGTTATGTATGAATGGAGGACAGGCAGATGAATGAAAGGTCCACCTTCTCCATTCATAGATTACAGTAGCAGAAATGAGGGCAGATAGTGGAGGGGGAAAGAAAACATCAAATAAAGAAGGAGCCAAGAGTAAGAGACGCATATAGAAAAAAGTCATGCCCCCTTGTGGTGGTTTATTATTATTATTTGCTTTTTTTATTTTTGTTTTTTTACTGAAATTAGGCTGCAGGTTGGGGGGAATCGGAGGAAAATATCAACTAAAGAAGGAGCAAAAAGGATGCATCATATGGATAGCAAGTCATGCCCCTTGTACTGATTTTTTCTTCCTAAACTTAGGCTTTAAAGCCCTTTAATTCCTCTTTTACCAAATTGTAACTTTAATGTCTGCCTTCATTTTGTTAACCACTTAAAGACCAGTGTCGTTGAGATTCTGGTGTTTTACATGTTTGAAATTTTTATTTTTTTTGCTAGAAAATTACTTAGAACACACTATATATATATATATATATTTTTTTTTTTTTTAACACCCTAGAGAATAAAATGGCGGTCATTGCAATACTTTTTTTTTTACACCGTATTTGCACAGCGGTCTTACAAGCGCACTTTTTTGGAAAAGATTCACTTTGAATAAAAAAAAAACAAAAAAACACAACAGTAAAACTAGCCCATTTTTTTTTTTTATACTATCAAAAGATAATGTTACGCCGCGTAAATTGATACCCAATATGTCACACTTCAAAATTGCGCCTGCTCGTGGAAATGGCGTCAAACTTTTACCCTCAAAAATCTCCATAGGCGACGTTTAAAAAATTCTACAGGTCTACAGAGGAGGTCTAGGGCTAGAATTATTGCTCTCGCTCTAACGGTTGAGGCGATACCTCACATGTGTGGTTTGAACACCGGTTTCATATGCAGGCGCTACTAACATATGCATTCGCTTCTAAACGCGAGCTCGTCGGGACGGGGCACTTTAAAAGAAAAAAATTCTTATTTTACTTGATTTTATTTAATTTATTTTTACACTGTTTAAAAAAAAAAATTGGGTCAATTTTATTCCTATTAAACATCCCTTGTAATAGAAAAAAAGCATGAGAGAGACAGTCTTAAATATGAGATCTGGGGTCAAAAAGTCCTCAAATCTCATATTTGGACTTAAATGCAATAAAAAAAAAAAAAAAATACAAAAAATTGGTCATTTGAAAAAAAAAAAAAAAAAAAAAAAAAGACATTGAAAAAAAATATGCCTTTAAGAGGTATGACGTTTTGATTTCGATTCCGCCCTGCTATGGTATGGAGACGGGTGGGGTCTATCTTGTCCTCACTCTTATCTATACCAAGCAGGAGACAGGACCAGATCACCTCCGCCGCTACCGACGCAGAAGAGCGGCGGGAGGGGGGGTGGCACCTCTCCAGCCGCCGATAAGGGGTGATCTTGCGGCGAATCCACCACAGAGACCACCGTTATCTTAAACACTACCAGTGCCTGAAGAGATCGATACCTTGGTTGTGGCAGCAGCTGCTGCCGTTACAGAGTTATCACTCTTAAAAAAAGGGAGTTGTGGTCGTGCGCTGGTCGTGACGTGGTTAAGCGCTGCGTAAACTGTTGGCGCTATATAAATCCTGTATAATAATAATAAAACATACAGGATTGCCTGTGTATTCCCATTTGAAGCTTTGTGTATTTCTTTCAGCTCTGTGCAGTAATCCAGGCTTCTCCTGTAATAAAGACCGGTCACTACTGCGCTCTCTCCTTGTGCAGGGTGACTGGTCTCGTCTCCGCCCACTCTTGTCGCTTTCTGCAATCTGCAGTGGGTGGAGTCTTCTGGGCTCCTCCCACAGCTCTGCTCTCTGCACAGGCTATGCACAGCGACGAGGTCACTGATACTTTTTTACTAGGTTATTATATCTGGGTTTGCAAAAGGTATTTGGTGCACCCAAAGTGGATTTATAGTTGTTGCTTTTGTGGAATACATTTGTATAAAAGTTTTTGTGGCCAGAGTTTAGCCTTCAACCAAACATGCTGCTTCCTTCCTGGGGCTGCTGTGAACTGCACTTGAACTGCAAACCGATTGGTGAATTCTCCAGCAAACTGGCTAAAAATCAGCAAAATCTAAGAATGTGGTGAAGAGAACAATGATAAAAAGAGCAAGAAAAAATAAATAAATAAAAAATGAAAGCAGCTAATCAGACCCATTCCAGATAGAATATGTATTTCTTGTAAAGTGGACTCTATTTAAGAATGAAGTCGCTGGACTGACCCCATTCATTGGGTCCTGTACACAGACACGGGCTGTCATGCAATAGACTGAGTCGGATAAAGACTTGTTTTCAAGGTTGCTTAACACCATCAATAACTAATCTATGATAAATCACCCAGCAGAATCTATTACTCTAATTAGTTTTTTTTTCCCTTCTCTGCCAGGTTGATGACTGCAGCAATATATTCAAGTTTTCAGACAATTTTAATCCCATACAGATTTTCCGATTAACGAGGAATGCAGCTACACAACGCAGCTTGGAAATCTTCCCAACACTCTTCCTATAACATTAATATGGCGATACAGAATGTCCATATAAAATTACAGTGTTCATTAAACCGTGACAAGTAATTACCCATAATCCTCCTCCATGGACAATTCTCTTTTTAAAAAAAGAAAAAAAAAACAGCTGAAATTCCAACTAAGACTGACAATGGGAGGGCCTGCACTGGCCCACTGAAATGAGAGGAGGGGATGTTTAAAAATACAGTTTCATACCTACAGCTGTATTAAAACCAAAAATCTAATATATTGCAGCTTGATAATCAGTATATGCGTCAGCTGCATTTTTATTTTTTTTAGGCTTTGTTCCCTTTGTATTCACCTGGCAATCTGGTCAGTAACACACCTCCTGTATTAGAGTGCCTCCACTCTGGATGAAGGAGCACAGGGGGCTGACAGTCTGGGGTGGAGCGTTAGATGTACTAGCTGATTTGGGGGCAGCACAGTGGTTAGCACTTTCACCTAGCAGCAATAGGGTTGCTGGTTCAAATCCCGACCATGACACTATCTGCCTGGAGTTTGCATGTTCTCCCCGTGCCTGTGTGGGTTTCCTCCGGGTACTCCGGTTTCCTCCCACACTCCAAAGACATGCTGGTAGGTAATTGGACCCTGTCCAAAAAAATTGGCCATAATGTGTGTATGTCAATGTTGTATGTGTTGTAAGTGTGTCGGGACCCTACAGGTTAAAGGACCGCGTAAAAAAAAAGCTGCAGATGGACACCAGTGGCAAGAAAGCGCCCTGAGGCGATTCAGTTCGCATAGGTAGCGCTATACAAGTCACTCATTCATTCATTTGAATTCAAACTCCAGCTCATGCTGCAATTACAGCAAACTTTTTTTTTTTTTCTTTTTGGGATAAAAATTTTATATAAATAAAAGCTGATCATTGTAAAGAACTCGTCACTGGAAAATGGTTTCTCTCAATTCTCTAACTGGTACATCTGCAGGAGAGCCCGTTTCGAATAATAGACTTACTGGCCGGATCACCAGGTGAAAATAAGCCTACAAAAAAAGAAACAACAATTACAACCATCACATCTAATGCCCCGTGCACATGATTGGAAATTCGGCCAGCAAAAGACCGATGAGTGCTTTTAGTCGGAAAATGTGATCGTGTGTAGGCGCAATCAGACTTTTGCTGGCAGAATTTCGGCCAGCAAAAAAGATTGAGAACAGGTGTTCTATTTTTCGGTCGGAGTTCTGATCGGAAGTTCTGATCGGAAGTTCTGATCGGAAGTTCTGATCGGAAGTTCTGATCGGAAGTTCTGATCGGAAGTTCTGATCGGAAGTTCTGATCGGAAGTTCTGATCGGAAGTTCTGATCGGAAGTTCTGATCGGAAGTTCTGATCGGAAGTTCTGATCGGAAGTTCTGATCGGAAGTTCTGATCGGAAGTTCTGATCGGAAGTTCTGATCGTCTGTACAAATACTGACATGCAAAATTCCTACGCATGCTCGGAAGCATTGAACTTCATTTTCTCGGCTCCTCGTAGTGTTGTACATCATCGCATTAATGATGGTCGAAAGTTCAGAAGTTGTGTGACTGCGTGTATGCAAGCCAAGCTTGAGCAGAATTCTGTCGGAAAAAACAGGTTTTATTTTGGGTTCAATACTGCAGTCGTATTTATTGCCCGATGCGTTATAGGCTTATGCACAGGCCATATAGCACAAACTCTGGTGTATTTCCCCTATGAGGGAGCCCTGAGATGCTGCATACAGCTGTCCATAGATGTAAATGACTGTACGCAGCTATGCACATAAACATGCCAGGGCAGAATTGGCATTATGCAGCTGGACAGCGCTAAAGTTAAAATAAGTTAGCCCTATTGGGCCCTCAGTAATCACACACACAAAAGCGGTAAAAGGAAACTAAAAATTGGTTGAAATCAATTCTATTTTAATGTTTATTTTGTCGCTCCAAAATGTATAGAACTAGTTGCATATTACTTGACTTTATAATGGGGGTGGGGAATAGAGAATAGTATAAAATGGGGGGGTGTTAAGCATATGCACATGAAGGCCACATTAGGTTTGATTCCTCTTATTTTTGGAATCTTCTCCTGGATTTCGTTTAGATTTGTCAAGATTGGCAATAGTTATGAGATGCTAAATTTACAAGACCTGGTTGTCATGCCCATTCAAGACAATTTAAATAAAAAAAGTCAGCTACTCGGTTACATAGTTTCTTTATTGGTTACATAGTATGATACAACAGTAACACAATACCCGTCTTGGGGTCAAAGCTTTACTCATAGTATGCTACTAGTAAGCCTTCAGTCAAAACACGTCAGCATGTTACTGCTGTATCCTGCTATGTAGCCAAATTTTGCTAGCGGTAGGCCAGTGCTAGGATCTCTGGGATCCATCCATAGTTCCACCAGCCTGGATAACCAACGCATTGGGTACAGTCAACTAGACAGCCCGGGAGAGGAGGCATACATGTCATTTAGATCAGGGGACTCCAAACTTTCTAAACAAAGGGTCAGTTTACTGTCCTTCAAATTTTAGGGGGGCCGGACTGTGGCCATTGTGTGTAGAAAATGTCCCAGCAGCAGTTAACAATGCCCCATCTTTGGAAAACTTGGTCTCATCGTTGGTGTAATTTGGAGAAATTGTGCCCCATCATTGGTGTCATTGGCAGGAATTGTGCCCTATTGGGGTCATTGGTAGGAATTGTGTCCCAATGTTGGTGTCATTGGGAGGAACTATGCCCCATCGTTGGTGTCACTGGAAGGTGTTGTGCCACGTTGTTGGTGTCATTGGTAGGAGTTGAGTCCTATTGTTGGCATCATTGGATAAAATAACGCCCCAAGGCAAGTAAAGGACCTCATCTGGCCCCCAGGCCAGTGTTTGGAGACCACAGATATAGATCAACCAGGCTGATAACATATCTACTATTGTGAGTGCAACTATTGTTTTTATTCCCTTTCATTAAACAGTTCAACAATAGGGCAGCTGTGGGCTCTTCTTTCTTTATTTTAGCCAAAAATAATTGATACAGATATTACCAAGTAGCCGGCTTCAATATATTAGAGGATTATTGCTACATTTCTCTTGGGTCAGAGCACCGGTTCCCAGTACTTCAGGTAATTGGCAATGGAGCATGTTGTCTTTCTTGGCCAGAGTCAAATTAAAGCCCACCTACTTCTCTTCACAGAGATCCCCCAATGCTACTCCTACATAAAAATTGGTGTCAGTGCTCAGAGGGAGCGGTGACCTCACACCCTCCATCACATGACCGTGTTTGGACCAACAACTGCCCACCAGGTCTGAGCCTGAGAAGATGACATGCCCACTCATTCTCAGAAGCACTAGATATCTTGTATTGGCATCCATGGAAGGAGGGGTGGCAACGAAGCACTATCCATGGACACCATCACTTTGGCATACAGGGTCTCCAACTGCCCATTTCACCTTTGCATAGAGTTTAGCTGTACTGTAATGGCCTTCAGCTTTGTATACCTTTTTCCAATTTCCATCAACTTGCAGCCTCTGGAGCAATGCAATCCGATCAAGTCCAACTAATCAATAGGGTTGAATCATTTGATCCAATAAGATAAATCATTTTAGATGTACAGCCCATAGAAGCCATCCTGGACACCAGGAGATTTGTGGCAGAGTCTATAGCACAGGTGCCATCTAAATCAGCGGGGAGCGAAGAAAATGTTGAAATTATTGCATGTGACAAGGATTACCAACATTTCCAGTCTGCAGCAAGCAGGGGATAAATAACGCCAGAGCCAAAGGGAAGGCAGGCTTCTGTTACTCTATGCAAAAAACTAACAGCCTCGGCCTCCTGGGAATCCGCCTTCCAACTCAATTAGTGTGCGCAGGGAGGAACAGACTGCAGAGTACAGTGCAGCCGCTCCGACATCCCCCTGTAAACAGACCCGGGCATTCAAGTGGTTACGTGACCGTAAAAAATTAAATTACAACGATGCACTTCTTCCATATTCTTCACATAAAAAAAACGCACAGGCTCCTGAAGTTAAAGCCGAAATCCAGCTGAAAACGCAAAACACACAGTAGAAATATTTGTGTGGTTTGCAATTATCTTCAGATTGCTCAAATTACTGGTTTTGGTAAATCTAAAATTTGACAGTATGAAGATTGTATGTATGGTTGGATTTTAGGCACACCATACATACAATCTACAGTTAAGTTTAGATCTACCATAACTATGTAATTTGACAACCTACCCCATTTACCAAATCTGGTAGGTGCTAGTGCTACATACTTCTAGATCTAAAGCAGATTGTACAGCTGGACCATGTGTGGTGAGCTTTGGAGAGATAGGCAGAATTGACAGCTCTAACAATTTGGTTCTTCTGCTACTTGGGTGTGCCAACGTCCAGCATCAGGAAATTATTATTTTTTGGTTAAGGGAGTTTTCAGGCCTACAATTTTGGCATCAAATTTTCACCCAAATAAGCAAGATCAGCAATATTTATACTTAAAGCGGAGTTCCGCCGGAAAACGGAACTTCAGTTTTAAGTGCAGGTTATATTTTGGGGGGGGGGGAGAGAAGTGGGTACCCTGTTCTTACAGGCACCCAGCCCCCACTTCCCTGGCGCCGCGGCACCAGAAGATAGATAAACCCCCCCCCCCCCCCCTCTAGTCTTCTGCGACACGTCACAGGTCCCAGAAGATTGCCCGGTCAATCACAGCGTGCAGCTCATGCATGCACAGTGCGTGCCCAGCTGTGAAGCCACAGCCTGGCACCCGCAGTTACAATGCCAGTGCTGGAGAGGAGCGGGGGCTTTATATGACCGCATCGCTGGACTGTGAGACAGGCGAGTGTATTATTATTAAAAGTCTGCAGATACACTTTTTGCAACTGCTGACTTTTAAATGAGTGGAACTCTGCTTTAAAGCGGAGCGCCGCCCAAAATAGGAAGTTCTGCTTGGCATTTTCTGGTTTTGACAGGTACACACTCCTACTTCTAGCTCAGATTGCCGCAGCACCCCTCCTTCCCTCGCAGTCTTCTGGGACACATCACAGGTCCCAGAAGACCAGTCCCAACACACAGCGCGGCACACAAATGTGCAGTAGGAAACTGGCTGTGAAGACACAAGGCTTCACTTCCCCATTTCCCTTACTTGAGATGCCGGTGCCTGCACCCAAAGCCGATTGAAGTATCGGCTTGGGACAGGCCATTGCTGGATCACTGGGCAGGGCATCCTTATATTAAAACTTAGCAACTACAGTATTTGTAGCATTTTTGGGGGTGAAACCTGGAGCTCCTCTTTAAACTTTGGGGGGAAAAAAATTGTATTTTATTTAGTACTCATAACCTCTTCAAGTCCTGGCGAAAGGGGATACGCTTTGACCCCCGAAACGCGTCACCTTTCTTATAAAGTCTTATCTTGCTTTCAAATCTGTATCAACGAGTAATTTTCAATGTGGCGCTTCAATCTCAGAATATATTAGTTAGAAGCCAATTAGATATTGCAAATCCTTCAGCATTAAGGAGTTGTCAGGCCATAGAATCCAGACATCCTAGTCAATTACTTCAATAATCCCTATAACAAAAAGGATAACCCAGGGGTGGACAAATTAATATGGAATTCAGGAGCCAGTCCGTCCAATCCAGGAACTTTTTTTGTTTTAGGAGCCAGCTTCACGGACAACCACAGGAAACCTCAAAAGTCAGGTGCGAGCTGTAATTGGAAAGGTGCATTGGCTACCTGCCTCCTGCCATTTGTCCAGCCCTGATCCATCCATAGAGTCCCAGCGCCACCCTTCCAAAATCTTTTCTACAAAATGTATTATTTTGGTCTGTGACAACATTAAGCGGAATTTCCCTCTTGCTGCTTATCACTATGACATCAGGACAAGTAGTATGGGGAGCGGTTATCACCAGAAAGCGGAAGACACAGCCAAAAAAATAACCTAAACTTTTCCATAGAGGGAGAATCTATACTTTCAGACCAATTTCTGATTTCTGTCCAAAAGGGATAAATTATTAAATTTAACAGAAAAATACAACTTGGCTGCAGCTGGGCATCAATGTAAATCTTATCCTATGGGAAGCACAATGATTGGGATATTACCGGTAGGTTCAAATCCCAACCATTCCATGTCCTTCCTGTGCTTGCGTGAGTTTCCTCCGGGTACTCCAGTTTCCACCCACACTCCAAAGACAAGCCTAGTAGGTTAATTGGGTTCTATCTGCATTGGCCCTAGCTCCTTGAGGGCAGGGATTAATATGAATCAGTCCCTGCCCTGAAGCATATATGTAAAGCTCTGTGTAATATGCCAGTAACATAAAAAAAATACCAAATTACACTAAACACACAGAAGAGGCAATATGGCCGAAAGCATGCTAACAGAGATAGAAGTAGACGAGAGAGAAAAAAAAATTCTCCATGCAATATAATCCATGCCATGTTAAAATGAGCTCACTGGTCATTTAAAGCTAAAGAGCTGTAAATACGCACGTAATTATTTTAAACCCGGTGCGAGTGAGAGCTCACAAATAGCTCAAGATGAGCCAACCTGACCCGCACAAGGTCACACGCCGACACGCCAATGAGGGATGCCAGAGATTTCACACACAAGCCAGCAGTCAAGACAAAACCAGGCTTTACAACTATTCCGAGGCCTGCAAGATGATCTTTCCAGATGTTCCGATCTCCTATCCTTGCCTGAACTATAATTAACTGATAATCTGAACCATCTTTAGAAGACAACAGTCCATACACCTCACCCTTTTCCAGGAACGCTTTCCCATTACTACATGGACCTTCTTCATCTCTCAGTACTGTGTGGGCTTTCCCTTAAATCCCTCGCCACCTTCTGACTCACAAATCACAGTCAG
>NW_027507764.1:545635793-545728293 GCF_037356315.1 Lithobates pipiens
TCCCGATCAGCGCCCTGTAAGAACACAATAGAACAGCAGGGGAGATCGCTGTGTCCTACAGTATATACTCCATAACGCTGCACATACTTGTCCGCCAACGTCAAAAAGGGTACGTCCGCCAACGTCAAAAAGGGGTACGTCCGCCAACGTCAAAAAGGGGTACGTCCGCCAACGTCAAAAAGGGGTACGTCCGCCAACGTCAGCACGCCTTAAAACGTGACTAAAATGGATGGAAATGTACATGTATTTTACATACATTTTAGCGCAAGTCCGTGTGAGTTGGCCATTATTCTAAGGTTTCTTATGCAGGAATCTCCATATAACATTAATAGCAACGAATAGCAATTGATAGCAATAGCAACGAGAAACCAATTTTTTTTCTCCCTCCCTCACTCAACATACTCTGCCAGAAGTTCACCAGTATTAATGATGCAAGTCTAAAAAAAAAAAAAGAAAAAAAAGAAAAAAAAATTGATAACTACATACCGTAGGCCAGAAAATCACTTTTTCACTTATTAAAAACATTAAAACAAAAAACAAAACAACATTTCACAAAGTAAAGTATGAACCGTTGACTTAACAGGAATGCTCTTTGCAATGTGGGAAAGGGATGACAAATCAAAAAAGGCTGGTTAAATGCTAACCAAAAATGACAAGCAAAAAAGGAGGCTTGGGATTGGGATTTATTGGCCTCCCAAATTCCTGTGAACGGGGAGAAATAATCATGTGATCGGCAAGGTTTACCTCCTACAAGCAAAAACGCTCATTCATGCGTGTAAGTCTTGACTTAGCTAATGTAACCTTTCTATGGCTGACCCCCAACCAATTAAGGAAGAGAAGCATGAAGCAAAGTATTGTGAGATATCTACCCACCTGAAAGCATAGTGCGATGAAATGACCGTACCAAATGCCAGATTGATTTATTTCATTAACGTGGCCCTAAAATGCAAAATGTGAAGATTGGCTTATAGGCAACATCTACAGCCAGTAAAAAGGAAAAGTACAACCAAAGCTCGTTTGGCTATACTTCTGTGGATTACAAGAGTGCAGTTCGGTCTACAGGTCTGTGACCTGTTTTCAACAGACAGCAGGCTGAAGCCCGCTGTCAGCAGACATCACAGAACCAGTCCAGGCTGGGGAAAGATCACGACCATATGGTTGGGATCCACTCAGAAACCTGGAACGGTACCTGGCTCAGCCTCTCAGCGAGCTGCTGAAAGCCTGGGGCAGCCACTACTGCCCCCTCCACAGCCCAGCGCTCCTGTAAGCATGGGGGGGGGGGGGGGGGAGGGGGGGTCAGAGCAGATAGTGGTGACTGCCAGTCACCAGTTCTCTGCTTACGGAGCTCTCAGAGCCAAGTGATCAGTGGTGTTTGATCATCCGCTCTTAGTCTTAGAGCCAGCGGGGGACAGATGCCACATTGGACCAGGCCTGCATTCACCTATGTAAAAAAGATCCTTTAAAAAGGAAAAAAAATAAAAAAATTAAATCCTGAACATTTCTTTTAATTGTGCCAACATAAAAATATACAATTTTATCTCCAGTTCCTCCGCAAAAATAGGAATGCACTTCTGAGCCTTCAGCTTCATAACTGTATAGCTGCAGACTGCTAGTCTCAGACCTGAAATGCGATTTGGTGATGTCACTCACTGTTCTCCTTTTCTGGAGAGGAAGCTGTACCTGAAAGCTGGCAGTGTAAGGATCTCCCTGTTTCTACTTCATTCATTCTGTGTATTCAAGCCTCAACCTCTCCTGCTGCTTGTCGAATATCCCTACCAGTTAAGAGACTTCCCTTCATGGTGTGGCAGCTCTGGCATGAGAAGGAAAGCCCTTCCTGTACCAAGATAATCGTCTCTAGACACAGACCGTGCAGAACAAGTCACGGTAAGGCAGTAATAAGGAAAAAACCAGCTACAGTGAGCCTACAGGCAATACTGGTGACCAACTCTTTGCTCTATTGTCTCTTCTGAACACAGCTTCCCAAGTTCAGGTTCTTTTTAAAGCTTTAAAGTCCACATTTTTCAATGAGTTAGCGTAACTCAAAATGTGCGCTACCAAACGGTGGAGCAGAACGTTAAAGGGTTAAATAGAAATAGATCACCGTAATATTACTATTCATGCCATAGACTTCCACAAAAAAAGCCACCTTAATATTTTGGGTCATGGAGTTTAAAGAGGAAGTAAACCCTAATGGGTTTACTTCCTCTTCGATTCCCTGCAAAGGTAAAGCATAAGGGACTACTATGCATCGCATAGTAGCCCATTATGTGTCACTTACCTGACACAGGAGCTAGCGAAGTCACCACTGTCTCCTGTAGTCCGGAGCATTCATCTTCTCGGTGGGTCTCACTGCTCCGCCGCTGTCATTCGACAAAGCCGCGATAATGTCACTCCCGCGCATGCGCATGGGAGCTGCCACTCGTAGCATATTGCCGTTGACAGCGACGCGCTCAGTGCGCCTGCGCACAGTTGTCTACGGCGCATGCGCCGTAAACAGCGGTGCCTGTCTTTCGGCAAATATCTCCTAAACCGTGTAGGTTTAAAAGATATTTCTTGGACTTACAGGTAAGCCTTAATCTAGGCTTACCTGTAGGTCAAAGTGATTTGTAAGGGTTTAAAGCCACAGGTTGTCCAATCCTGTCACCCACAATACATGAAGTCTGGGAGCTGAATTTGGTCTTTAACCACCACCCCCATTACGTTCAACTTTTAAAGGCAAGAGATGCAAACAGCTACTGCGATATTGGCATTTGATAGTTAAATAAGAGGTGTGGGATTACCTTCTATAGGGAGAGATGTCAAGGCTCTGTCTGCAGCCTGGGCCTAGGTTCAAAAGCTAGTGTTGCAAAACGTGTACAGTTTGCCTGTACTTTACCAGTAATGTTAGAATTCACACTTCAGTGGCTCTAACATGTTTACTACAAACTGCTCACAGCAGCCAGGTTAGCAGCTGTTGTAAACATTCTACAGCAATTAAAGGCTTAGCCCACCTTTTACAAAAAGGTAAAAAAAAAAAAAATGCAGCAGCATTGATCTAATAATCAATGTGCATTTACCATTTGTTTTTGTTTTTTTCCAATAAAGCCTGCAGAGCATTGCGTCCGTAATCCGTGCATCATGGGTGCCATGCAATGTTTTCCCATGCCATTAAGTCTGTACAGGAGGTATGGACCTGCTCTTGTAGGGTTAAAAGGAAGCAAGACTGGATTACAGAGTGGTGTGACATGCTGAGAAAGATGGAAGGGGCACCCTATATAGTCCCTCAAATGTGGTAGTAGACGGGACATGACTCCCAGATCTGGATGATGCAGCTGTGCTGGTGGAGCATAAAGAAGCTCCCAGCCATTCAGGTAAGAGGGATGGTTTCAGTTTTGGGGTTGGTGTATGTGATGAAGCTTGATGTTAAACTGGCCATTGGTGGTTACAGGAAAGAAATGTCGCATCATCAGTCAGTGTTGAAGGGGGAATTCCTCCCACAAAGCTAATGTGTTCTCCTGGCTGTGGGTGTGGGAAGCCATCCCTTCCAGGAGAACACAGTGATTATTGCCAGCGGCTATGGCATGTAAAGATCCATCATGCTGGTTGTACCCAAGTTGACTGATGGATCGACTTGAGCACACTCCGTCTGTCCATAGACGGTTTGAATATTGGCTGGTCCCTGATAAATCAGCTGAGATTGGAACCATCTTTGGCCGGCTTTACACCCTAAATATGAATGAAACGTGGTGTAAAATGTAAGTCTAAGGTAGGTGTCGCAAATCAAACTACATGGAAGTATTACCGTATTTATCAGTGATCACCAAACTTGGTCCAAGAATGGAGGTGGGTGCCAGATTTCTTCATCATCCACCTACAACAGCTTTCACTGTCTTTGCTGGGCCGATCCGGCACAGAATTTTCAAGCTAGATCATTTCCATTTACTTCATTAAAAATCAATTGTAAAAGCCAATGTGTTAGATGTGTCATTGGAAGCATTACATTTTTTTTCACAAAGGAAATTCACTGATCTTTTAAAATCAGGTCTGCAAATGAGAAACGTAGCTTTAATTTATGTTTGCGTGAGATGCTGTGTGTCAAAACATTACATATTAAAGAACTATTCCTTTCTTTTATCAGCAGGTGGCATGGTGCAAAAATGATATCAAAGAGAATGGAATGAGGTTTTTTTATTAATAATGTAAAATACTTTTCTTCCAAATATCAAGACTGCTTTCAATGACATAGCTATATATTTTTATTCCTTTCTTTTAACCAGCAGAGACTTCAAGAGACACTCCGATCAAAAACAATGTCTAGTTTTCAACAACCATGTCCTGGCGGTGAATCCAACCCTCATCTCCTTTCTTAGGACCGTATTTTTGTAAGGAACTCTGTGCACAAAAATAACCAGCCCCTAGAACTGCCCCAACACAAGCCAAGTGCACAATTGTTACTGCATAGTGTTTAGAAATTCCCCAAACCAACCTTTTTAGGTCAGCCTACCAAGATATCTTTCATCATCACTGCCATTTATACAATTCCAATCTGTGGCTCTCTACAGGTGCAATATACAGACAGACCGGCTCCGTTTGTGCATGAATTGGCAATGTAAAGTTGTGCCTATAGAAAGCGTAGAGGGACCACATAGATGCCAGCCTGTAAGGGGGGCAGAGTATAGTGTTTATCCCCCAAGCTGGCTTGGCCATCAGATACCAGGAGAGATCAGCAAGCACCTCTAAATAACTGGGTTTAAAGAATGCTCTTCAATGTTTGTAGGTACACACATCAAAAGGAAGGTAGGTACAAACGTTTAAGGACACCGATATGTGCCGACATTTCCAAGACTGGGCAGATCAAACAGTACATGTCAAACAGTGGACTTGTTTAGGTATACATCTCAACATGAGCCTTCAAGTTTCAGTCATGATACAAAGTAACATCCACAAGACTTGGCCACCACTTGACATTTCTATAGAGCTAATATAACAAAACACAAATGTTTTGGGCAACCATTTTCATGTGCCAAGCACACACCCTGGGCAATGGTCTTATCTCAAGAGATGTCTAGCCATCTACTTTAAATGACTGATCCCCCCACACCACCTCAGATCCTGGGAGATTGGTACCTCCTGTAGACATCCTGCACCAGAGTACCCACAGCAATCATCTTCTGGTTATGGTTAACCCATCAGATAAAAAGGATTAGTTGTATTTTTACATGATGTCACTAGACCACAGGGCCATACCTTTGCACAAACAAAAAGATAAAAGATAACAAAAAAGGATAAAAAAAAAGTTACCAATGTTACTTAAAGCAGAACTAACCCCTCCCATCATTTTCAGCCAAGGAAGCTGCCATCTTGGCCTTTGTTTGGCCTTCTACTGCCATCATCCTGCACATGTGATCAGTTATGACACCAGCCAGTTGAAGGCCTGACAGAGCACAAGCAAATGGGACAGTACATGCCTGGTCTGTATAAGGAATAAAACTATTTTGAAACTGTTAATTCAATGGGTTTGGTTCCACTTTAAAAAGACATCCAAAAACAAAATCATCTTCCCGATGGGGTTTCTGCTTGACCTACAGTAAGCTTCCATAGACCTGTCCTACCCAACACAAGTGTTTTTAAAGCAGGCCTGTGCTTTACATTGACTAAAGAAGCCAGTGCTAAATATGAACTATTCAGCCTATAAATAGCTCACAGGTGCGTAATTGGTCCAAAAAAAAAATCTCTGCTCCAGTTTGTTGCCCAGTTACACAGTTCGTACCTCATTGGCCATTGCCACCTTGCTTTACTCCTAGCATAAAGAAAATGAAGAAAGGTTGTCACGTACATCCTCCATAGCAAGAAAACCTCTGTCCTTTCCTGCGGGATATGTGCATCACTACTACCTGCGTATTCAGTCTCCAGGGGGAGTGGATAAACCTATAGAAAGTGCTATTCAGTTGGTATAATTTCTGAAAAAATTACTGCGATTAGAACAGCTGATGGAGCAGATTATGAAGGTATCTCTCTATAATGGTAGAGGGTTACTTTAAGATCCCTTTCACATTGAGCCACCCATAGCGTAGGTGGTAAAACGCTGCTATTTTTAGCGGCATTTTACCTTCGGATTTGCGGCGCATTTCGGCCACTATCGGGGCGCTTTTAACCACCACTAGCGGCCGAGAAAGGGTTAAAACTGCCCACAATAGAGGCGTTTTGCCGACGGTATAGCCGCGCTGACCCACTGATTTCAATGGGGAGCAGCGGTAAACACACTGCTCCTTCACTGCTCCAAAGAAGCTGCTGGCAGGACTTTTTTCCAGTGTGAATGCCCTCGGGCGTTCACACTGGAGACAATAGAGCAGCTGTTTGAGGGCGGATTGCGGGCGCTATTTTTAACATTATAGCGCCTGCAAAAGAACCTCAATGTGAAAGGGGTCTAAAAGCAGAACTAAACCCATCAATTTAACAGTTTAAAAAAAAAAAAAAAAAAAAAAGTTACATTCCCGGGATGCCCGGAACGCTGTCATGTTTGCTAGCGCTTTCAACCAAACTGTCAAACCATCAAATGGCCGGAGACATAACTAATCACATGTGCAGCACCATGGCAGTTACAAATCAAACAGAGGCCAAGATGGCAGCCTCCTTGGCTGAAAAGGATCGGAGGGTTTAGTTCCGCTTTAAGACACCACTAGATTTGCAGCTAGTTAAGGCGGAGACATAAAATGCATGACTCAATCTTCAACGTTAAAATCCCTGCGCAGCAGCTGAAAAGTCTGGGAAGGTTAACATATAGATTGCAGCACCGCTGAAAAGTAACCATTTATTTTTCACATTGGCGAGGTTCTGTTTTGTAAGCTACTTCATGCATCCAGGAACAATTCCACCATTACCCATTATGAAAACCATTAACCAAGTTACTTAGCGCTATTCTAGTAAATATTGATCTTTACCGAGCTGCATGTGCTGCAAACTAAACAAGAAAAGCTGTAAAAATTTACATTTTTTGCGGCGCAATGTGGTTGGTTCGGACGAGATAAACATAATGGCCACAATAACGGCAGTCTTTAAATTGACTTAATCTGCTTTTCTTCCACCCCGGGCGTCCAAAGGTAAAATTAATCATCGTACAAGCGCTGGCCAATAAGCCATAACGGAGGTGTCGCCATGGAAACAGAAGATGCCTAGCTGACATAGCCCATTAGTTCTACCCTCTTCTGTTTACATCAGCAGTTCCATGGGCATCCAAGCAGTAAGGTGACCACCAACGCCAAACCGTGCTGCAAATGACGGAAAAGAAAAGAAAGAAAGCAAATGGAAGTAGCCACATGTGAAATAATAGTGATACATTATTGCTTTTGTTACCTGCAGCCATAAACTCTTGTAAATGGGCCTTACATAATGGACTATAGCACATTACATTGTAATAAGAGCATCAGGAGATTGCTTCGGTAATATTCAGAAGAGGGGACTTTTTTGGGGGATTTTTTATTTTTTTTTAAAGTAAACGTGTCTTGGGGTAAAAAAAAATAATGAATAATGAAGGTTACCACTGGTAACCCCCTTAATGATAAGTGATATGGTCCCCCATGCTACTAATTGAGTAAACAAATCAATAAAACTACCTCATGTGATGAATGAAACTGCTGCTAAATCTAAAGTGTTCACAAATAATAATATAATGTCTATAAAAGTGATCAGCGCAATTTCTCAACATGAAAAACAAGTGAATACCGAAAAAAAAATTAATATGTATATATAAACATTCCATGTTGAAAAGTGACGAACTCAAAAATGTCACCACTGATGAAGTGCAAAGTGGTTAAAATAAAAAGTCCAAAACCGTTCATCCAAAATTGAGTAAATAAAATTGTCCTTAAACACTGATCCACCAAAAACAAGCGATGCTAAAACTTCACACAACTGCTCAGTGCTCACAGAACTCTCACCTCCATAAAATGATGAATCAGCCTTAAGGATAATCCTGGTGATGGTGATCCCCCACTTCCAGACTCCTGGCTATCAGCTCTCGATGTTTCCCTCCGGATTCCAGATGACATGTGGGAACAAAATAAATGCCTCCCATAGTGTAGTATATTTAAATAAAGACTTATTGAAAGAAATGGAAGCTTACATTTACAGACTGCTCATGTCATTTCCGGTCCGTTCCTTGCTTTCGGCCATGCCCTACGCGTTACGTCACACAAGCTCCCCTGATGAAGTCACGTGACATAACACGGACCGGAAGTGACGTGAGAGGCATCTTTAACACTGCTGTTTTATTCAACCTTTTAAATGTAAGCTTCCATTTCTCTTTCAATACATCTTTGATTGTTTAAATATACTACACTATTGGAGCCATTTTTTATATTCCCACGTTATCTAGAATCCTGAGGGAAACATTGAGAGCCGATAGCCGGGAGTCTGGAAGTGGGGGATCACCATCACCAGGGTTATCCTTAAGGCTGGTTCATCATTTTATGGAGGTGAAAGTTCTGCGAGCACTGAGTAGTTGTGTGAAGTTTTAGCATCACTTGTTTTTTGTGGATTGGTTTTGAAGGACTATTTATTTACTGACTCAATTTTGGATGAATGTTTTTGGACTTTTTATTTTAACCACTTTGGACTTAATCAGTGGTGACATTTTTTAGTTTGTCACTTGTCAACCCCCTTAAGAAAATGGCAGCTGACTGGCTTGGTTCCAAAGTATCTGACCCAACGACCCAGAACAGAGAAGGCAACAAACCTTTTCCAAAGGAAAGGTCATCGATGGGTTACAGCCTGAAAAATGCAAATTTTATGGGGGGGAGGTAAAGACAAAGATTTAGGCAACATGAGGAGGACATAAAGGGTCGAAATGATTTCATATGTCATAATATGAACTCCGCAGTGCAGGACACAAAGGACTTTCATAACAGCTGTTCCTTTAAGAATCACTTGCGCACCAAAGTTATATCTAAATGTAATTAAGAGCCTCAAAGTAACATTAGGACTTTTTCAAAGCAGCAATCTTGCCCATCAGAGTTTGGATTTCCAAAAAGGATGCGGGACTTGGGATTGTTTGGGTTTCCTGTGACCTCGGCTCACTCCGGCATTGTCAGACTGCCAGCCTAGATAAAGGTGAGGTAGGAGGATAGGATGATTCAGCTGGACGAGCCATGTATCTAGTAAAGCCAACTCTTTTGTCCGTGTTCCTTTGTTTATATGATTTAATAGCGCCATTCTCATCCTCGTGCCAAAATTCGAGTCTATCCATAGCCTGATATTTATTACCTCAGATAGCAGCCAGCACCCCCCCCCCCTCTCCCCCTCCAATGTGGTTATAGTGAACTTCACATAAGGATGCATCTGGGAAGTCAGCTAAAGGTCGGTAATGCAAGCAGGCCCAGCTAGGTACAAAATGACTATATTTAAATTACAGCTCCAAACAAGGGCTTAAATTAGAGCTTTAGTCTATACCACACAACCCACCAGCGCTGCCTCCCCGTTGCCCTTCAAGTGTTTGAGCATAAATTGCATTTTCAATACATTTTTACCTTGTTTTTATATGTAGTCACATAACCACAAAGCTCTGTTTCTCTGTTGGGCGTGCCTGGCCAACAAGGCTACTTAGGTCCACTAAACTAAGCATTGGAGGGAGAGAGTTCCTTCCCACCATCCACACATTACACAGAGAAGACCGAGCTTTGTGGTCATGCAACTTCATCGAAACACCAGGAAAACAGACGTTTAAACTGCAATGTATGCTAAAATGTATGAACAATGAGGTGGTGGCATTTGTGGGGTATGGTATAGCCAAAACCTCTACTTTAAGTGTTACTAAACCCAGGAGCCTACATTCAGTATATCTGGTCTACCACAGCACACAGAACATGGAAATACAATCATTTTAATATAAACTGCTATATACCTTTTCTCATCAGCAGTATATAGCAGTCTTGTGACTTCCATCAGTGTCTGGTTAAAGCTTGTAGAAGTTTTCATTCTCCTCTGTGGTTGCATGACCCCCGACTCTGACTGGACAGTGCTGATCAACCTTGTGTCGAACACATGCACCACCCCACAAAAAAACAAAAAAAAACACATTCTAGCAGTACACACCAAACTGAGCATGAGCAGAGTTTACGCAAGGGTGATCGGGGACTGTGAAAAAAAAAAAACAGGAGGATCAGAGAAGGTTCCACAGTGAGTATAACAAACATGCTTTTCTGGATATGCAGACCGATTTTACTGTTGTGGGTTTGGTAACACTTTTGTTCACTTATGAATCCAATCCAAATGTATTAAAAAGCTTTTGTTTTTTACAATTAGGCCCCAATATGACATGTGGGTGCAGGTCCCTGAATACAGTACGGGATGCGGTCAGGGACCCACTGTGCCTGTCTCCATGCAGTCACGTGTCCCAATAGAAATGAATGGGATGCTGGCACAGATGCACACAATCCTCATGCTGGCAAAAGGCGGCCCTACACGGGTATAGTGCCCTCTACTTTTAGGTAGGTGCTTAGTGATGTTTTTCTGACAATATAGGATATAGAGACAGGTAAATTTAACCAGGGTCCTGTTCTCTACTAGGCCTGGTTGTTTATTCAGGGTTGGGAGTGTCAGAGTAGAAGGGGGTGTGGCCGCCTACACTTGGACTCAGGGATACCTCCTCTGCTTGACAGTGGATTTTGCTGGAAAGAGGATGGGCTGAGACCTGAGTGGCAGGAAACCCATGTGAGAGAATTGACCAATGGTTAGTTTATATGGTCAAGGGCGGTCTCTCATAAAAAGGGGGGGGGGGTCGGTCACATGCTCTGGGGGAGAGCTTTGAGGCTTAAGGCCCGGGAGTTCAGAGATCCCGGAGCCGGCTAGCTGGAGGCGATTTCAGAGGAGCCTAAAATCTGGCCCCTGGAGACGACGTCAGCATGCAGCGCTGGAGGAATACCGGATGTCCCATGTGGAGACGTTCCGGACAGCGTGGGAGGAGGAAGTAATAGCTAAGCGGAGGAAGAAGACTGGGGAATTGACTTTCTGCGAGTAGAATATGGACTGTTGATTGGGAGAGCAACAGAAGTGCAAACCCAGTAAACTCAGGAACTTCATATTGTGTCCAAGGACCACAGTATCAAGCACGTTCCAGGACTGAGGGAAGTTTGACAACACAAGTCATGGAAATAGGCAGGTTGGCCTGTGACTTGGAGGTCAACACCCACAGCATTATTCAGAGTAGTGTTTATCTGTCCATATTGGGAGTGCTACCTAAGAGAATTAGAACCAGGAAAGGATCGCTATAAAGGGACTTAATTAACAAAGCTGCGGCAAAGGATTAATACCCTTTGACCTAAAAATGGTGTCAGATAGGGCATCTCCTATACCCTACTGAATAGCCCACCGATTGATACCCAGAATAAAGAATTAAAAAAAAAACGGAATATCAACTGTTTGGTGTCATGTAAGTGCATGGGGAATCTGAAGCGGAGCAATCTGGCAAAAGGTAATGCACAAAATCAGCAGCCCCCATGGGGGTACCGCTACATGGGACATGCATGTATGCGCTCCGTGTGAATGAGTCCTAACCTAATATCTAGGAACTACACTAACTTCTAATGTCCACTGAAAGCTGAAATGAGACTTGCAGTCGAAGTGCCCATTCTGTAAACTGATTGGGTAGAAAGGGATAAAGAGTTGTGTTCTTGTTCAGTAAGTGTAAGCCAACACATGCACATATCGTCTTTACAAATCATTACGTAGTTGGAAGGGCCGCATCTTGAAAGGTATCATCTGAGGACTATTGTCCCAATTATAAAAAGCGGGATGTACATATGAATAGATCTAGAAATGAAGTAGCCTCACTACAAGGAGGATAGAAGGGGATAAAGCGTTGCGCTGACCAAAGCCCCACCTGAAAAATGTCTGTGGGAGACCAAGAATCACAAGGTAAAAAGATGCACCTTTTCTTTATCACTTGAAATCATTGGAGCCCCAAAAGTCCTCCTCACAGTCATGCAGGGCACTATTTTAAGAAAAAGTTCAGCGATGGCAGCCTAATGTACTACCCATTACAGCTTTTCATTAAGGTAGAAACATACACATAGAAAAATGCCTGACTGGAGATGACCCGACTGCATTTTGGCACCCGAGCGCCCAGGTCCCCGGCCTGACCAGAGATCAACATCCGAGGACTTGTTCACACTTCAGCCTGACATTTATCACAATCTGCAACATTGCTTACTCCACCAATCCTAAGCATTACAAAGACCACAGGGCAGACATGTTTCCTCTTCCCATAGTTCACATCTGCATGACAGATTTCAGAATGCTCATTAACAGTTTAATCCATTACGCAAATACAAACGCTGTTCTAATAAGCTTTCCAGATATAGGAGCACTTCTCACAGCAAACAAGTACAGAAGACCCGAGCTCCAAAAAGAGAGATTGCTGCTCACACCATCTGCCTCCAGATATATTCCAGACTAGGACACTTATCCTAATAAAAAAAAAAAAAAATCTTCCAAAAAAATTAATAAATAAAAAAAAATTGTGTTAAAATCTTGGTCTCTTCCCCAGTGATCGATTCCACGATGCCTTCCGCCTCCTTCCAATATATCACCGATGTTCTCAGCTTGTTTTCAATATCCAGAGAACCCTCCCCTCCATGTTACCCCACAACCCCTGCACCCATTTCTGCTGCCACTTCTCTACTTACTGATCACCAACAATAATACATACAAGTGTAGCGTAGTGCTAGTGACTTTGTGATCACACTTCTGTTTTGCAGCACTAGGGTTCCCAGCTTCAAATCCTGACCATAACACTAGCTGCATGGAGGTTGCATGTCATCCCTGTGTGGGTTTCCGCAAGGTACTGCGCGAGTTTCCTCCCACTCTCCAAAGTCACGCTGCTAGGTTAATTGGCTCAAATGTGTGCCTGAGGTAGTAGCCCTAAGCGCTTCGAGTCCCGAAGGAGAAAAGAGCAATAGAAATACCAATAACAAACAGTGTTATTTACATGCATATGCACTGTATATTTATTTCAGGTACTTCTAAAGTATCACATTGTCTCAGAATGAATATCTATATCTATATATTTTTTTATTTTTTTTTAGGTCACAGAAGGGATGCAGATTTTAATCCAACTCTGGGGAGAATGTTCTGTATATTGGAATATGTCTATACAAAGGCAGTAGCATAGGTTGATATACACATACCTACACACATGATGTATGTACATATAATAGATATTACATGTACATACATCGTGTGTGTAGGCATGTGTATATCAACCTATGCTACTGCCTTTGTATAGACATATTCCAATATACAGAGCATTCTCCCCAGAGTTGGATTAAAATCTGCATCCCTTCTGTGACATAAAATTTTTATATTATTATATATATATATATATATATATATATACACACACATACATATACATATATATACATACACACATACACACACACCAGGATTTCATATATTTCTATAGTGTCACTAAGAATAGAATAGCTGGTTAACCACAACCTGACAGCTGGGAAACCACAATCATGGGGAAGCAGAAGTGGTGACGTGCCTTCGTAGGGGGTATGTACCTGAGATCAACATCACAACTGTAATGATTAAAATCACAGCTCTGGTGAGAAGTGAGCCGAGTTGTCACTAGAGAACCTCTACTATTTTTCTTCAGATGCTTGGTCTGGGTTCACACTGTAGCGATGTGGGAAGCAGCGCGATTCCAGCGACTGTTCTCATCACATCTCTCCCGCAGGCAATTCAAACTGTCCTCTGCAAACCGCTGCGGGTGTCAATACAATGTTAATGACACCCCCAGATTGGTTCACAGATCGCAGGGTAAATTGTGAATTTGGACAGGAATCATATGCAATTCCAGTGCGGGGAACACAAAAAGGAAAAAAAAAAACCTGCACTTTTTTTTTTTGATGGGAAGCCAATGGGAGTTCAGACATACCTGATGGAGGCTACAGGGCTGGAACAGACGGAAGGGTGGAACGTGGCCCATCAAAAAATTCTTCT
This sequence comes from Lithobates pipiens, assembly GCF_037356315.1. Lineage (NCBI taxonomy): Eukaryota > Metazoa > Chordata > Amphibia > Anura > Ranidae > Lithobates > Lithobates pipiens. The sequence goes on from NW_027507764.1 coordinate 545,649,777, forward strand.
TTTGTAGGCCACATCCCAACCATGAGTTTTCCATGGAGCTCCATAGGGCCCCACAAGCTCCTCAAACACAAACAACTCCTCCGCATCCCGTTATGCTACCCAAGAACCTCCCAGTATTCTGCTGTACAAGAATTTGGGGAGCAGAGGACATGTCTGAGCTCCAATCTGTACCAAAGTATGGTACATGTCTGTATAAATTTACAAGCATCACATTTGGGCACTTCTAAAGCACTTGAATCTGAATCGTAACAAGCCAGTGGTATTTTCTATTATCTAGTGTAGCCTCCTATACTGAATTTTACTATGGTGAAAGGGACAGCTGCTGGTCAGCCATCCCTGTACATATCTTTCCAGTGTTAATATGAACATAGTGTAACTGTGAAACCACAAATTCTTTAATTAAAAAAAAAAGACAGAGAACGCACATTTGACAAGCAGGCTGGGGTTGGAAAATGGAAAGAAAAAAAAAAAAAGCTGTTTGCAACCCAACCACAAGCCTCTCGGAGAGTGCAATACTTTGCCATCTGTGGCTCATATCTGCTTTTCACAGAAAGGGGAAGAGACTCGATTTAATCATTTGACCGTTCACAGTACGGCTAGCGGGCAGCAGCTCCAGCACGATCCCGTACATGTATGTGATCGCCCATCTTCCGAGATTTGAGGCGTGCGCACCCCCTGCTGTGATTGGACACAGCACGAGTTTGGCAGCAGATATTAGCTGATCAGCTGTGTCCAATCACACACTGTGTACTGTGAACAGCGATCTGGCTGATTCTTCTCCCCAAAAAGCAGGGAGAAAAAAAAAATCCAGATAGTAAAAAAAAAAAAAAAAAAAAAAAAAAAAAAAGCAGCACACATTGCACATCGATCTGCATAATTGTTGCCAGCGGTTTAGACATTAATGGCTGTTTTTTGAGTTATTTTGAGGGGACAGCAAATTTACATTGTTATACAAGCTGTACACTCACTACTTTACATTGTAGCAAAGTGTCATTTCTTCAGTGTTGTCACACGAACACATTTAGAAGACATGCTGGTAGGTTAATTGGCTTCTGTCTAAATGGGACCTAGTATATGAATGTGAGTTAGGGATTAGATTGTAAGCTCCTTGAGGGTAGGGACTGATGTGAATGTACAACGTATATGTAAAGCACTGCGTAAATTGACAGCACTATACAAGTACCTTAAATAATAATAAAATATTTATAAAAATGTGAGGGTGTACTCAATTGTGGGAGATACTGTATATCCCATAGTTTGTAGACGCTATAACTTGAGGACACAAACAAATTAATATACACTGACTGGGATTTTTTTTTTTTAACCAAATACATTTAGCAGAATACATTTTGGCCTAAACATGAAAAAAAAACACAAATTTTAGTTATAAAACAAAGTATACATTTTTGGGCTTTGTTGTTTATATAATAAAAAAATAACCCATTGGTGATCAAAAGCCATATTAAAAAAAACAGAAAAAAAAAAGCTCTGTGTGAAATAAAAATATAATAAATGTAATTTGAGTACAGTGTTGCATGACCAAGCAATTGCCAGTTTAAGTAGTACTAAATAGCAAAAAATGATATGAACGTAAAAGGTGACAAAACCTTTTCAGAGATCAAGTGGTTAAAGAATACAAAAAAAAAAAAAATCCAATGATCCCGCTGTCCGGCCTAATTTTCTAAATCTAAGTACAGACCTTTTATGAAGACTAATCCATCTCACTGCCTGACCTATCCAAGGCCAGAGCACTATCTACAATGCTCGGAATGTCTTTAAATGTCACACGTGCCGTCTTCGGCCAAGGAGAGGTACCTGCATGTCCATGATAGACATTCCGCACTATGAGTAGGTTTGGTGCCTTAAACTTCATAAGATGACAGAGGCACCACACCAGTCAAGAACTGCCTCGGACAGCCAGAAGACTAAATGTATAAAGAGGGAGAGAGAGAGGGGAGGGAGAGAGAGAGGGGAGGGAGAGAGAGAGAGAGAGAGAGAGAGAGAGAGAGAGAGAGAGGGGAGGGAGAGAGAGAGAGAGAGAGAGAGAGAGAGAGAGAGGGGAGGGAGGGAGAGAGAGAGAGAGAGAGAGAGAGAGAGAGAGAGAGAGAGGGGAGGGAGGGAGAGAGAGAGAGAGAGAGAGAGAGAGAGAGAGGGGGGAGGGAGAGAGAGAGAGGGGAGGGAGAGAGAGAGAGAGAGGGGAGGGAGAGAGAGAGAGAGAGGGGAGGGAGAGAGAGAGAGAGAGGGGAGGGAGAGAGAGAGAGAGGGAGAGAGAGAGAGGGAGAGAGAGAGAGAGAGAGAGAGAGAGAGAGAGGGAGAGAGAGAGAGAGAGAGAGAGAGGGAGAGAGAGAGAGAGAGAGAGAGGGAGAGAGAGGGAGAGAGAGGGAGAGAGAGGGAGAGAGAGGGAGAGAGAGGGAGAGAGAGGGAGAGAGAGGGAGAGAGAGGGAGAGAGAGGGAGAGAGAGGGAGAGAGAGGGAGAGAGAGGGAGAGAGAGGGAGAGAGAGGGAGAGAGAGGGAGAGAGAGAATTGGTTTGTCAAACCACATCTAATCAATTAAATGGATTCCACGATAAAAGGAAATGTTTCTTCAATTGTAGAACTTCCAGGTAATAACTTAGAGGGGTCACTAAGAGGGATGACAGACAATTCTGCTGCTTGCAACACGTTACCAGCAGTAGAACCATTTCCCCGAATGGCAGCCCCAAAATGTCACACAATCTCACTCGTCAGCAAAGGAGCATCAAGAGAGCGACATCTCGCTGGTCCAAGAGAGCAACTCCATTGACTCCAAATTGCAGACAGGAGTCTGTGGAAACGCCCTCTCTTCTCTCCAATTTACCTGCCAGAGATGCGTCTCAAAAGATGAAGCATTTCCAATTTTCCCGAAAAAAAAATAAAAAATAAAAGTGCCTGCTATCTATATCCTAGTAAACCTGAATACTAATAAAAATGAGAATCTGAAAACGTTCTTTGTAACTAGTCTCCAGATTTATAAATTGTAGGTCACATTTTCATGTGTGCTTCAAAGTGTGAACAGGCCTTCTATAAAAATTGTTCCACGGGCTCCAGATGTTCAGACGTACACTTGAATCAAGCACATATGTGCAGAAGATCAAGGGGAGTACATAGGAGATGGAGTCGGGAAAAAAAGACTGCTCCGAGGCAGAATGTAATAATATGCAACACTTTCCTATAAAGGGAATGTATTGCGGGGTTGTATGCATTCTCTTTTCCCATTATGGTCAGGAGAAAAAAATAAATAATTATTTTTATCGGGAAAAAAAAAATTGCATATGAATGTTATGTAGTCTATCCAACCATCATTTGATACTCCACTCCTTTTATTGTTTTCTCCCCCTACCAGATGGTGTTTACAAGCAATTGGACCAGGTGAAATTTTAAAACTGGAGGTGGATAAGTCAGAGCAACGACTCGTACTTTGTCAGGTAGTTTATTGAGTGAGACAACTGTGCTCAAAAGGGAGCGACTTCTGCTGTCCTGTCTCTTTAGCTATCCCAAAGTGCTCTGGAAATCCATTATATAGTAAAATGTAAAACCCATAGAAAAGTTAGGATATAAGCGCTCAATGACTGATCGATACAGTATCTGAGAGTTGCATTAATGGTAATAAGAGCAGCAACGTGAAGCCAAATATAACCTTGGGTCCATGCCACTCTAGCGATCCACAACTTTCCAACGACAGGATCACCAAGCAGAGCAGTGAGAATTACCCCTTTATATGGCATCAGTCCATTATTGGCTGGATCAGTACTTCCTCGCTAACAGAAAAACAGAAGAATTTTCCTTGCAGGAAACAGGTGAGAACTTCTCTGTTCCACAGAGTTATCATGGTGTTGGTACGTTGTTGTCAGGGACACGATCACTAATAACCTTTAACATTCTTTTGAAAGCATTTACATTTGATTTAAACCTTTTGAAAGTGCTCTCGAACATTAGCAAAAAAAAACAGAAAATTAAAAGTCTAAATACAATTTTTCAACTTTATAAGCAGGAAAGAAAAAAAAAAAACAATAAAAATAATTGTTAACAAGGAAAAATAAAACAAGGAATGTCATGGAGATACAAGACAATAAAGTATACAGAAACAGGTCAAAATGGCTGCCAGTGGAATAAATTGGTTTGACTTCACATTTATGATAACAAAAGATAATGGATCTTACTATTGTGCGGCACATCAGTGAAGAGCTGTACAAGGAAATGCTCATACAATAGCCGACTCCATACAACTACAACACTGACAGAAACACAACAGAGCCTTCAACATCTACGCAGGTATAAACTGACAAAAGTGTACTTGCAACCCAGCATGGGTCAGATAATTGCTTCAAATTTTTGCCTTTATTAAAAATTTAAATTGTCATCTGATTGCTCTTAAAGGCAATCCTGACGCAGATTTAAAGATAAAAAAGATCCACCCACAAAATAAAAGATCATAATTGTTTGTTCCCCCTTCATCTTGGATCCCTTGCAAAGCTTTGGGCAATCCATACACTTCTGGGTGTGACTGATCCCTAGTCCCCCAACGCGTACTGTGGTTCTATCCGTCAGCCCGTACATCACTATAGAACCCAGAAGTAATATGGCTGACGGGGGAAGGAACCACGTTGGGTGGTGGGGGATTCAAGATAGGTAGGTGTCAAGGTAGGTGTCAAGATTCTGCCAAAGGCTGTAGGGAAGCTGGACAGGTGAGCATACCACCACATTTTTTTGCAGGTGGGTTTTGTTGCTTTGTTTAATTTTATACTGTAAATCAGTCATAAAAAAAAAAAAACCCACACCTTATATAGGGTGTTCACGCTTTTAAAAGCATCTGGGCACCACAAACCAAAAAAGCTATTTAGTTCAGGGCTTGACGAATTTGCTCTAAATCTAGCAGCCAGCTAAAAAAGTTAGGAAGCAGTTTTTGTGTTTTATTTTTATTTTTTTAAACATAACTTACGGGTGGAAAATGTAAGCTTTTGTCGTTTTTTTTGAACCGTTTAAAAAAAAATTTAGGCCTCTAGATTATATAAAACCCCCCAAAACATTTTCTGAAAGCAGACACCCAAGAGAATAAAATAGAAAAATACATTTTATGTCACAATTTTACCACAAAATGTCAGTAAAACTTCATTTTACAGGGCACAAAAACACAAAAAAGTACAAATTTTTTGGGGTAAAATATAAAAAGATGAGATTGGAGTAAATAGATGCCCAATGTGTGTGCGTCCGTGAAATAACAAAACTTCAGTATTTTTTTTTTTTTTTTAAGGATTATAAAGGAGGTCTGATGCTGGAATTATTGCTCTCATTCCGGTGTGCACAGCGATATGCAACACGTCTATCGCAATCAACATTTTCAGGTATAGGAATTGTGTGTGCTTACATATGTACATTTGGGGGCAGGTCTTAACTATTTATTTGGGGAGGGGGGGTGTATGTGCTTGGGTGTTTCACAATTAAAACTTTTTTCCCCATCACATAGGGGACAACATGTGTTGACTTTTATGGGGACAGGTTCTCTTTAACCACTTCCCACCCACGTAATGTCATATGACGTTGCAGACTTCTAGTGGGAATATCTGACTGATGCCTGCTGTTACAGGACCCAGTGATTTCCTTCACCATAATAACAATCATAGCGGCTTTTCATCCTCTTGATCATTCTTCCAGGCAGCGGGAGGGGACGTATCCCCCTCCCGCCACGCTCCGCTTCTACCGACTTATCCGTGCGATCGTTGATCGTTGGACCGTTCGGCGCCGGATATTGACGACAGAGAATTCTGACGGGCCAGATGTTCCCTGAAGTCTCTACGATCATTCCGAGGCCTGGCATGATGTAATGACGTCACGCCTGGCCTTTGCCGCTGTCTTGGCTGGGAAGCCAAGATATATAATATATATATATATATATATATATATATATATATATATATATATATATATATATATATATATATATATATATATATATATTTTTTTTTTTTTTTGAGTTCAGGCTTCCCAGCCTAGAGGTGAGATCTGAGGACTTAAACTGAACGCAGATCTCACTGTAAAGAGGATCTGTCGTGTCATATTCCTATTGCAAGGGATGTTTACATTCTTTGAAATAGGCATAAAAGTGATAAAAATGTGTGGAGCAGGAGGCAGGACAAACTTTGTCGCCATGGCGACCTGGGGTTTGTCGGGTGCTTATTTAGTTCACTTTTCAACATTTAAAGCAAACTCACGCCATCCATGACTCTATGCTTTATTTTGCTGAGGAATCACATTGACAAACACTCCCTAGCATTTATAGCTGTGGCCATCTTGAGTAAGGGTAGATGATTCATGTAGCATTTACTTCCTTGAATCCATCTGCCCTTAGCTCCAGGATGTAGGCAGGAAGGTGCGCTTAGCTGAGAAAACCCTCCTGAAGACCCCTGGGATGTATGACATCATTTGCCTAGGCAAAAAACACAGGAAGTAACTAAAGAAATGTATATAAAATTATATATACATACACACACACACACACACACATATACATTATACATTATATATATATATATATATACATATACATATACACATACATACATACATATATACACACACACACACACACACACACACACACACACTTTCCTATCTATTTTACTAATATTAGCAGTATAGGGATTAGAAATAGTCAATGTTGATTGAGATTGTTTCACGTTAATAAAGCATGGACCCCATGTCAGGTTTTTGTTGTCTGTCACCATTAAAGATATCCACAGTTACAGGGGAAGACATCCTCTGGGAAAAGGCAACTGTTTAAGACAGTGAGTGAAAATGAAAAAATATACTAAGCAAATCTCAAGGGAACGACGGGCAGTGAATATGTCCTAGGGCTTGTTTGACCGTCACAATGCCAGGTTTCGCTACAAACTGAGATTTTCCAACAAGCTGCAAAGTCAGAACATTTAGGAATATGCACTTAGAAGTTACAGTGAAACTCCAGCTCAAACTTTACTAGACAATACTTTAACTACTTCAATACTGGACACTTATCCCCTTCCTGCCCAGACCAAATTTTTAGCTTTCTCAGTAGTGCTACAATTTACCCAAATGTGCTTTTTTATTTTCTGACTAAAGTTCCACTTTAAGTTGATGGGTTTAGTTCCAGTTTAAATCAAAGTTTTTTCTTCTTATAGTTCAGCCTACCTTCTACCGAAAAGCCAAACTCAGACTCCAAATGTGGGGTAAATCCATACATTTCATCAATCTAGAAAGACTGAATTCGATATTAGAAAGTGTTGAGCCCCAGGCTACACAAACCTCCTCTACATCAAATCACCATAAACATATTCTGCTACCAAGAAGACCGCCTCCACATTTAGCAGGATTTCAGTCCATGAGGGTAGAAAAATCCACCCATTGCCTCTTAAACAACCCACCAATAAAGAAGATCCACCTACAAGACATATCGAAAATATGCAGTAGAACGGATCTCAGAACTACACGCGGAAATTGAAGGCCTCGTTTGATATAGCCTGCAATCTTTCCAGAGAGCAATTTCAATTACGGACAACATTCCTCTAAATTGAAATATTTGGTGGGCGGCTATGGAAACCATAGCACTGATGTGAACAAGTAAGATTGTTTCCATTTCCAATATAAAAAGGTAGCAACGCAGATTATCCCCTTGACAGGAAAATAACGGTTCTTCGCCTTGCAATCTAGAAGAAAGGTCTTGAAATTAGCAAATATTGCTCAAGTGGCAAAAGTTCGAACTGCGGTCCCTTTAGAAACCTATAAAGTAAGTAGCGTGTGCGCACAGTAGGGGCTTTAAGCAGCCAGGAATGATTTTGTGCAAAGGCTGTGCGGCTTCATGCAAGGACACACAACAAAGATCTCCAGAGCATGGCTTAAGCTAAGAAGTTAGCTACGTGGTTTCCATTGGGAACTTGCCCTTTAAAGTACTTGGCTGGGATGCCCGGAAGTGGCAATTGACACAAAGGTTGCAATTAGAAGGTTTTCCAAAGAAATGGAGAGGTTCATTGGAAATTTAGCTTGTGTTAGTCACAGGCTCCAAATGATATATCTTGAGAATACTTCCTTTACTGGAACTGATGAGTTACAAGTGAAAAAAGAAATAAAATTTAGTGCAGGACTGTGTCATTATCCGACTACTGCAAGTTTAGTCTACAAGAGAGCCAGAGCTCTGGAAGCTTGCCTAGGCCCTTCAGCCAGCCGACATATGCTGCCCACAGTACCCGGCTAAAAACGAAGCAGACGTGGTAGGACACTGGCAGAAGGAGCTCTCGGAGCTCTCGCCTGAAGGAGACAGCAGCCTAATTTTTTCCCATCTTTTAATCAAACCAGCACAAGGCAACAGATAAACAAAGAGGAAAAACAAGTGCCGTGACAGCGTATGGAAACCAAGAAAGTGGCGGGAGCTGCTAATAAAATACAAAGGGCCTAATTCATCAACGTGTCTGAGAGCAGAATTGTCTCAGATAGCCTCCGTTGCCCACGGCAACCCGTCAGAAACGTCTGTTTCATTCTGCTGTACCAGAGCGAGATGATGAAAGGGAAATTCTTACATATGGACAGCACAAGACAATGTTTCCTTTAGAAAAAATGATAAATGAGGCCTAACGTGGCTTTATTACTAATAAAGTGCAGGAAAGGGAAAAAAAAAATGCAATGGCCTGCAATAACCCACAGAAACCAGCAGCTTTGCAACAAACTGGCTAATGCTAACTGACTCTGGTTGGTCACTATGGATTCAAGGTCTACATCATAATTATATATATATATCTATGCCAAACGTTTGGGCACTGATTAGATTTACTTTAGTGCGAGCCTATACTACGATTAAAAAAGATGAACTGCCCGGAGGTGATTAAAGGCACCAATGGGTTCTCACGCAAGATTTGGGTGGCAGGCTCCAAAGCACACTAAAGGTATGCTTAAAAAAAACAAAAAAAACAAAAACACTTTGTTTAAACCATGGGGTCTCCAAACCTTCTGAATAAAGGGCCAGTTTACTGCCCTTTAGAGATTTTGAGGGAGCTAGGCTGTGACCAGTAAGAGGAGAAAATGCCCTGGCGTCAATGGGTGTAAAGAACGATCCATGACTGTTATTAGTAAGAAGAATATGGCCACAATGTTGTTAGTAGGGCAGTGTTTCTCAAATCCAGTCCTCAGGCCCCCCCAACAGGTCATGTTTTCAGGTTTTCCATTATTTTTCACAGGTGATTTGATCAGTTTCACTGCCTTAGCAATTACCACAGCCGTTTCATCTGAGGGAAATCCTGAAAACATGACCTGTTGGGGGGGGCCTGAGGACTGGATTTGAGAAACACTGTAGTAGGGGAAGAAATAGTGTCACATCCTTGGGGTCTATGGGAGGACCAGTGCCTCATCACTGGCGTCAGTGGGAGATAGTGTCTAGCCGTTGGTGCTACTGGTAGGAATAGTGCCCTATTGTTGGTGCTACTGGTAGGAATAGTGCCCTATTGTTGGTGCTACTGGTAGGAATAGTGCCCTATTGTTGATATCAGTGACACAAATTAATCCCCCATTGTTGGTGTAGAAGGAATAGTGACTTGAATCACTGGGAAGAATACTGTCCCAAGGGCCGGATAAAAGGCAAGCAAAGGGCCATATCCGGCCTTTGAGCCACAGACTGTTTTAAACTGGTCAAAGTCAAAATTATCAAATCAAGAATCAAATAACTTCTCTTCACAATTGATTTCAACTCAGTTTAGATCAGATTCCCTCAAACAGGGCCGACTGGCCAAGGCGGAAAAAAAAAAAAAAAAAAATCATTGTCCATTTTGCATCAATCACCAGCCAACAAGATACTTTGTTCTTAAAAACGATCAGATTTCGATCAGATTATGAGATGACATAGTACCAAACAGAGATGTAATTCATACCTTACGATTATATCTTAACTGTTGATCAAAACACTTCTCCGTTTGTAGCATTGATCTAATGGGTTTTCAAATGTAACCCGATCAGAGCATTTGGAGAAGAAATTGATAATTTTGTGACGTGTAGTTGGCCACCCCAAACCACAGAAATCACCACAAATGGGCAGCCTCACCGACCAAGGTGAAACATGGGAGAGGATGGGTCAAAGACAGGACCTGTAGGTGCCTCGATCTGCACACTATGGCCAACTCACATTTTCAAACTTCAGAACAAGAACGGTTTAAAATCTTAGTAAACAGTTGCTTCAACGGTACCCTTGTATGACTGACGCACACATGCTGCATATATTTATTATTACAAAGTAGAAAAATAAGCACATAAATATTTACTGGAGCCAGTAATGGTCACTCGGGTCTGAAGTTCTGGACTCACCGAAGAGCTGCCGTCTACACATGGCGCCGGGAATATTTCTGAGCGGCCATATTTTCTGCTTCACGGAGCCCTGAATGTAATACATTATGTATGTTTATCTGCGACTTTTGACCCTGTAGCAATGAGCAACTCCCCAGACACAGCCAGGACATGAAGGGTTACAGCAGACGGCTACAAAAAAAAAAAAAAAAAAAAAACGGAATAAAATACAACATGGGAGATTTACAACCCTTTAGGTGATAGGGGAGATTTGCCAAGACTGGGACAGGCGCTGTCCATAAAAAAATAAAAATAAATAAAAAAAAAACACAAGGCACAACATGCTGAAATGGGGGCAAAATTTGTAAAAACTGAACAACTGCAAATCCTGAATGTGATTATATACAAATTGTAAAAAATTTCCCCAACTTCTAAAGGAAGATCAGGGGCAATATTGGGAGGGAAGAAGCCCTGCACGTGAAAAATAAAAGAGAACATTTTAGGCATCATATACCGTATATACTCGAGTATAGGCCGACCCGAATATAAGCCGAGGCCCCCAATTTACCCCCAAAAAAACTGGCAAACTTATTGACTCGTGTATAAGCCGAGGGTAAGACATGCCTGTCCATCCCTGTGTGTGTGTCCGTCCATCCCTGTGTGTCCGTCCATCCCTGTGTGTCCGTCCATCCCTGTGTGTCCGTCCATCCCTGTGTGTGTGTGTCTCCATCCATCCATCCATCCCTGTGTGTGTGTGTGTATCCGTGTGTGTGTGTGTGTGTGTGTGTGTGTGTGTGTGTGTGTGTGTGTGTCCAGCCTACCTGTGTCCTGAGCCTTTGTCCCGAGCCTCCGTCCCGTGCCGAGCCTCCTTGCCTCCGTGCCTCGCCGCCGTGCCTCGCCGCCGTGCCTCGCCGCCGTGCCTTGCCTCCGGTCCCGTCCCGTCCCGTCCCGTGCCGTGCCGTCCTGTGCCTTGCCTCCGTCCCGTGCCCTCTTCGTTCGTCGGCGGCCATTGTAAAATTCAAAAGCTGCGCCGCCGCCTTCGCCTGTGATAGGCGGAACACTGAATTTCCCAGCAGCCTGTGTTCCGCCTATCACAGACGTCGTATCATCCTCGTCCGTAGTACGAGGATGATACGAAGTCCGTGATAGGCGGAACACAGGCTGCTGGGAAATTCAGTGTTCCGCCTATCACAGGCGAAGGGGGAGCCGGAGGCGCGGCTTTTGAATCAGAATGGCCGCTGTCTGTCTGCTCGACACGCTGATCGAGCGGGCAGACAGCGATGACTCGAGTATAAGCCGAGGGGGGCACTTTCAGCCTCAAAAAAGAGGCTGAAAATCTCGGCTTATACTCGAGTATATACGGTATTTAAGTGGCTAAAGAAAAAAAAGCACCTTGACTGCGGCACCCAGTGGATATAAATGATTTTGTCTCACTGCCAGCACGTTGAGAAAGAAAAGAAAAAAAGAAAAAAGAAAAGTCTACTCAGTCTATTGTCAACTATATTGTTGATGCTGCTGTAGTGTTTTTTGTCATATATGAAAAAAAATTTGAACAATTTAAAAAAAAAAAAAAGGAAGGAAAATAAAAAACAAAAATGAAGTTTATTATAGTCAAATAAAAAAAAAACGCACAAAAAACACACAAGCACAAAAGGCCTGGCTATTGTAGGGTGAAAGGGTACTGGCTGCAGAGTTCAGGCTTTAATATCTGCGTGACAAACCACTCATCTGTTCCAATGGGTTAAAACAACCCTTTTCCAAAAAAAAAAAAAAAAAAAAAAGAAGAAGGGTTCCCACTAAAGAATTATTATTACACTATAACTTTTCTGCGCACCACCCATATCTCACATCTTTGTTCTCATACAGAGCCATTACCACCAACAAAAGCATTAGCACCTGACACTCCAAGACGTTTCAGATACCGTCCCCTGCCATGTGATGCCAGATCTGGAGTTGTCTGTGACAGCTCAGTCTCCATGCTGAAGAAGCACCCTTCCAACACATACTCAGGTAGGCACATACACAACCCAATGGAACAAGGCCAACTTCTACGAGTGCGCTTGGTGACAAGGAGTAAGAAGTGGTCAGGAGAAGGTTTTATTCTGTTGAAGGGCTATTTAAGGAATTTATAAATGAAGCTGCCCTAACTTTGTCTAAAATCTGCCTTAAGCTGGCACATATGATGAAATTTAAGGCTGTGGAGTGACCTTTGTAGGCACTACCCAGCTCGACAATGTTCCAATAAAAATAAAAAAATAAAATAATGAAAGGAGTTGAGTGGAAAATTCTTGACCAACCAGTGACTTTAGCCAGTCAGATGCAGTCACTGTTTAGATACCCAGGCAACAGCATTAGCAGCTGGCAGGAGAGATTCTGCCAAGCACAAAGGAATCCAACAAACTTCTCTCATTCAACTCGCCAACAGAATGAGAAATCTATGCTTGGAAGGGCTAGCCACAGATTACAGATTAGTGGATCCCCAACTTCTTCTCTTACATGACTTTAGGGAGTCCACATCCCATGCTCTAGGATTAGCAAGACCTGCAAAAGCAAGTGCCAACTCTGGATTAGGTCCAAACAAAGATGGCACCATTCTTCTAGAGCAGCCTCTCAGACAGGTTCCAGGAAACTCTGGGATTCATCCAGAGGATTCTAGGGGTTCCTTGAAAAAAAATTCTCTCTCTCAGATAAGTTCCCATTCACACCACTGATCTTTTAGCCATCTGCCCAAAGACCACAAATGTAAGGAGCATTCTTGAGATATAGATATTTTTAGCAGGGGTTCCCCCCCCCCCCCCCCCCGAGACCTCTGTGTTGAAAAGGTTTTAAAAAAGGTTGTTCTAGAGCAGGGATCTCCAAACTTTTGAAACAAAGGGCCGAAGTACTGCTCTTCAAACTTTAGGAGGGCCAAACTGTAGTCAGTGGGAGTGGAAAATGCCCTGAAGTTGGTGGAAGTAAACAATATGGTGGTCAATGGAAGTAAAATTACATCATTGGTGTCAGTGGAAAGACTAGTGCCCCATCAATGCTATAAGTGGACGGAATAAAGCCTCATAATTGGTGTCAAATGGAGAATTTGTTTCCCATCTTGTGTGTCAGTGGGACGAATAGTGACCCATCTTGTGTGTCAGTGGGACGAATAGTGCCCCATCTTTTGTGTCAGTGAAGGGATGCCTCACATCAGATGAAGCAATGCATGTTCTAGAGAGAAAGGAAGAAAGTGGTGCTGTCAGGAAGAGCACTATGATGCCTTTGGGTGGCAATTTATGCCAAACAATATTACACTTGCATAGTACCTAATGATCAAGTGTTTAACCTTGAAAAACAAATTTTCAAAACTAGGTTCACTTTACTCAATATAATAATTTTTTTCACACCCGAAGTTGGAGGAATGGGTGAATAGAATTTTACACAGGTAGCAATTATAGAACTACAAGTGTCTTCACACCATGGCAAGGAAACCTGCATTTCCCTTCCCCGTAGGAAGGCTTCGGCTCGCCCATATTACGCCTCTAGCAATGGTAATATGGTTTCCTAGCAGAGACCAACTGGGACAGAATAATAAAGACAGTTTAATTAAAAGGAAATTCCATTAATCATCTGGCCAGGCTGCCAGCCAAGCTGCTCTACAACAAGAATTAGGACTGAAAATTGCCTAAAAGAGGGACCGGTTGTGTTAATCATATGAACCAATCAGCTGCTCCCCTTTTTTTTTTTTATTTATTGCACGATGACCAAGAGAATTGGATAATTGAGAGGGGTGAAGAAGAGGCCAAAGCAGAAGATTAAACAAAAAAAAAAAAAAAAAAATCATATATAGATCAATGACAGGATAAGGTGAATGCAGCCAACACAACCCCTACAATCTGAATGAACAGAACGAAACATTTACCACCAGACATCACCGGCCCTGTTATGTGAACTAAATGACGGCACACATACTTCTCATACAAGTCAGCAAAACCCATCACTCACTGCTTCCAGTGCTTGTAAACCCTTCCATATACCCAGTGAAGTGACTGGCCTCAGGTGATACACAGATGAAACAAATCCTCCTACATATGTTATACCTACAGATCTGCAGTCTTCTATCCTCTACATCCAAAGTGCAGAATTTATAAAGCTTGCATGAGCCATCAGAAAAAAAAAAAAAGGGGGGGGGTCAGAAAGCTGAAGATATGCTTTGCAGAGCTCAGTGAGGAGAGCTCCGAGAGCTGATTGGAGCGAAGGGACACCAAAGCTAACTGCCTGGCTGTTGCTGTTATTTTTAAGGAAGATGAAAAAGTGAACACACCAAATATTTTGGTCAACCCTCCAGACCCTGAAGAGGAGATGCCATGTTCTGCCAGTGTAGTGGGCACAATCCCTGGGTGAGTACCTATCATAATGTTCACAATTACAAGTGTTCAATGGTCCTGGCCATCCCTCCTAGCATATAGCAGCCATGACGCCCTGTGCAGCCGGTGTAATGGTCCATAGAAATATACAGCCCTTTTAGTACCCAACATAATACCTGCAATGATCATGCTAACCAATGAGAATTCCATCGTATGGCGCTTCTTCCAGTAGTGCCGCTAGTTTTAGTGGTGCTTTACCATCGTTTTAATGGTCCTTTTTGGCCACTAGTGGGGCACTTTTAACCCCACTAGCGGCTGAAGAAAGGGTTAATAGTGCCAGTGTGTATTGCTGCTGACGAAGCGCTTTGCAGACCCTTCAGCAGCAGTTCCCATTCATTTCAATGGACAGGGGCGTTTTACGAGTGGTGTATACATAAGTAGCCTTATAGCAAAAACATGTACAACAGCTGTTAAACAGTCAACATGCTTCAGTCATTAGGCCTTGTCCTGGCTGACAACCTAACGGACGAAACGCGCTGGCTGTTTTACAGTTTTTACAATAAAGAATAACCACTGTTGGATGCCGTTCCGAGTGTCGACTTGTCTTGTGCCTCGTGTTACCTGAGGCTTCGGACACCTGCAAGTCTGAGCACCAGGCGGCCGGACCTAGGATGTGCGAAACAGCACAAAGATCAAGCTGATAGAAGAAGAATGAAGAGTGAGAGAGTGTGAGAGAGTGTGAGAGAGTGTGAGAGAGTGTGAGAGAGTGTGAGAGAGTGTGAGAGAGTGTGAGAGAGTGTGAGAGAGTGTGAGAGAGTGTGAGAGAGTGTGAGAGTGAGAGAGAGTGTGAGAGTGAGAGAGAGAGAGAGAGAGAGAGAGAGAGAGAGAGAGAGTAGCTCCTCAGCGTGTGGTTGTCCAGACAGGTCTGTGCTGTGTGACAGAGCTGTGCAAATCACCGAATTGGATGGACATAAAAAAAAATAAAAAAAAAAATAAAATAAAAAGCTCCCTTATATGTAATTGATCTGGGCACTAGCAGTTTGCTTGGATCAGCTTTAATTTACATTTGATCAGCAAGTTAATTTCAACGAAAATGCTTTTTAGAAGCAAAGCCAATACGTGAAAAATAATCCATTTTTATTCCTTCTTTGGAAAAACATACGGAAAGTCGGGACGGGCTCATAAACCCCTAAAAACATCCATATTTTATACATGACGGTGAAGAAGAATGGACGATCCTCCGCAGTAAATCTGATTCAGGGGCATTTCACAGCAACAGATTAAAAAGTTAATAGAGTCGGCTCTCGGTGCTAGATATAAACATATTTGGCACAATGAAAATTCAACATTAAAACCCATTAAGTTTCATTGTCTGCCATGGCTCACGGTTCCCATCTAATCCCCGCATTACATGCTGGCTGATTGTGGACTGGAGCGACCAGGAGCTCTACACCGAGCGTATCAGGGAGATCAATCATGCACTAAATTGCAACTGAAAATATATTGTCTCAGCAGGCCCCGCTCCCTCCGCAGAGCTGACCTGCCATTTCCTGCCCGCCTCGTGCGTGATGAAATTACACCGCGCCTGGCACTCGGAACAATGATTAGCAAGAGAGGACGACACATGTCTAGCACATCAAACTGTTTACGTTTTTTTTTTTTTTAACTTTATTAAAATGTCACAAAAATTACATTTTATTACAGCAACACTCCAGCCAAAATATGAACTAAAGCAAATATGTTACATAATGCAGCTTATCAATCCGAAGCCAAAATGAGAATCGCGATCCTCACGACATAAAATCTTTCACGTTATACAAAAAAAAAAAAAAGGGGGGGGGGGGGCCAACTTTACTGGTTATTTTTATTTTTTAATTCATTAAAGCAATGTAAAAAAAAAAAAAAAAAAATTTCATTTGAAAGACCGCTGCGCAAATACAGTGCGACATAAAATATTGCAACAACCACCATTTTATTCTCTAGGGTATCTACTAAAACTTTATATATATATATATATTTTTTTTTTTTTTAGTATAGTAGATACCCTAGAGAATAAAATGGTGGTTGTTGTAATATTTGTTTGGGGGCTTCAAGTAATTTTCTAGCAAAGAAAAAAAATGAAAAACCAACAAAATGTAAGAAAAAGGTTTAGGGTTTAAGTGGTTAAACTTTTTTCACTTAGACCCCTTTCACACTGCACTGGGGCGCTTTTCAGGCACTACAGCACTAAAACTAGCGCCTGCAAAGCACCCTGAAAGAGCCGCTCCTGTGTCTCCAATGTGAAAGCCCAGAGCACACTGGAACAGTGCACTGGCAAGACGGTAAAAAAAAAGTCCTGCTAGCAGCATCTTTACACACCACTCCTTCACCGCTCCTGCCCATTGAAATGAATGGGGCAGCGCGGCTATACCACCGGCAAAGCGCCGCTGCAGAGTTGCTTTGCAGTGGTTTTAATCCTCTCTCGGGCATTAGCGCGGGAGGGTAAATCTGCAACGCTAGCGGCCAAATACTGCCATTAAAACAGTAAAGCGGTGCTAAAAATAGGGCCGTTTTACAGCCGCGCCCGCACCACCCCAGTGTGAAAAGGGCCTTACACAGTCTATTCCATTGACAAATTGTTGCAATGTTTATACTTAAGTTCAACTGATAAAGAATGTTGTGATTCTCGGCAGACTGCCCAGTTTTCCTCTTCCTTTCGGAGGGCTGTGGCTTCAGAAGAGCAGAGAGAATTCTTTGCACAGAAAGAATTGCGAAACACTTTAGTCAAGATTGCGATAACGATTTTTGACGATTAATTGTGCGTTTTCAACTCGTAAAATGCTCATCTCAAAAGTCCCAAAACCCCCAACTAGCAAAATCCCATTCATTTAACGGCCCCTGTTCACATCTGATCGTCCTGGCGCCTGAAGCAAAACGCCTGAGGCTCAAAAAAGTACATGAGCTTCTTTTTAGGAAGATCACAGGCGTTTTACTGCTTTTTACATTGGCGACCTTATTTTTATTTTTTTTAACCTTCTCTGCGCTGATTGATATCATTTCTATTTCGTAGTGTACATATATTTGCCACCCCCAATCAAATCATTCTCTGCAGCCATTACCTTTTGTACCACCCCCTCCCTTTAGAATGTAAGCTCTATGAGCAAGGCCCTCCTGTATTGAACTGTACTGCAATTGTGCTGTCCCCCTATACCAGTGATGGCGAACCTTGGCACTCCAGATGTTTTGGAACTACATTTCCCATGATGCTCATGCATTCTGCAGTGTAGTGGAGCATCATGGGAAATGTAGTTCCAAAACATCTGGGGTGCCAAGGTTTGCCATCACTGCCCTATACATTGTAAAGCTCTGCGTAAACTGTTGGCGCTATATAAATCGTGTATAATAATAATTTGCAAAACAATGGGATAAAGGAATATTCCTGAACTTTGTTTTATCTCATGGTTACCTGTGTGAATGCATCAATGCAGTGTATGTTCTCAGCTTGCATTCATTAAATGAGTTTACCAAATATGTAAATATTGCAGAATATACATCCCTGTGCTACATAAAGCTCCATTTCATGGTGAATAAATTAAATTATTAATGTATCTTAAAATAGAAAACTATATTTTAGATTTTTACACCAAAAGCATTTTATTAAAATAAATATTTTTTTAAATCTTATTTTTATGTAACAAAAAAAAATCTAATTGAATAAATAAAATGTATTTTTTTTATTGTTTTTATTTAAAAATCATTTTTATCCCCCCAGATCACAAATCATAGCTGTGTTGTGGTGGCGTGATCACAGAAATGTGTGTCCTAGGGGTAATTTGTGTTATTCATGTGCAAAAAAAAACAAAATAAAAATAAAAAAAAACACACAGGTCTTCACATAGTGTGACAAAGTCCTAATTGAATGCCAATTCGTGTGTCATTCTGCTGCCCTGCCCTCGAACTGCGCTTGCAAAAGGGTCACCTGGATAAGACCCAGCAGCTGATGACGTGACTATTTGGCAAACAGAAACGATCTTCGGCACATATACACAAATTTGCGTATGGATCGACTTCAAAAGAATTTCAGCCCTTATCAAGAAAGAGGCGCTTGCCAAACCAGAGGGAGGAAGAAGTTAAACAGACAAAAACCACCTGCCCTGTCTCACGCCTCTGATAAGCCACGCATTGGCCAAACAGTGATCCCAGGGCTGCAGAGGATTCTGGGTAATGGCGCCTGCTGGTTCTGTCACCATGACCAAACTGCTCCCTGAAATAAAGGAAGGAATGAAAGCAAAGGAGATGCTTCGGGGAGATTAAAGTGCGCTGAAAGATCGCGCTCCTCCTTAGAGGTCGCTTGCTTTAAATTGTAACAATAGGAAGAGTTCACAAGGAGCCGTCTGCCACATTCTCCGAGATCTGTCACCTTGCGCACAATTGTACGACATTCTCACTTACAAAGCAATCCAGAGGGCTTAGTTTTTGTTTTTTTTGCTTTGTTTATTGTGTTTTTGTAATCCATTCACTGACACAAGAATGCACTGCAAACTGGAATTTAAAGGGCCAGTACACTTTGCCCTCTACAAACCTTACATTCATGCAAAAAAAAAAAAAAAAAAAAACCCCCCCCCCCCCCCTTAAAAAAATATTAATTTAGCATATTGTTAAAGCAGAGTTCCAGCCTCAAAACTTTTTTTTTTTTCTTTTTAAAAGCCAGCAGCAGTACTGGGGGAGGAGGAGGGCTCGCTGCAGAAGAGGAAATGACGTACTTTGCCACGGCCCGGCTAGGACAGAAGTACACTTTGAACTTCTTTAAAGATATGAAAGAATTTTATATATATTACACATATATATATATATATATATATATATATATATATATACACACATATATACATACACACACACACACACACAGATAGATGCACACTTTTTTTTTCCTCATAAACGAGACATGAAGGGGTGGTCTTTAGTTTCAGACCACCTTGTAAAGTTAGGTGGAACTCCGCTTGAAAGTTTAAATTTCAGCGACTGGTCTGGGAGATGCTTTAAAAAAGATACATACTGAGGAATTACAAAGGCCCTCACAGCTTCTTCTGAAGGCTCCATCTATTGTGTTGACCAAGTGCTTTTAAAGTTGCATACAAAGGTTGGAAGTACGTTTGCTCTGGGCCAGGAATAAAGTAATCATATGAGAGACAGCCAGACAACTAGTATTTTAAGAAAGATTACCAATGGCTGCGTTCTCCATGGTTCTCTCTCCTAAAGGAACCTTTTACTGAGAAAAATATGGTCTCCCATTTCTAAGCTCTCTTATAACACTATTTGTCTGCCAGTTGTGTTGACCATTTGCTTGAATATTTTGAGTCGGTGACCCAGTACTAGTATGCAGATTAAAAAAAGTCAGTTGTCTGAATGACTGGTCTAGGTCAGTCACTCGGAGTATTGAAACAAGGATCAGCATGGTAGCCCGGCATTAGAAATTTCATAAGCCAGGGAATCAATATTCTAGCAATGGAAGAGGCAGGCCCTGCCCCCCCCCCCCCCAACACCTGAAAGAGGCAGGCCCTGCCCCCCCCCCCCCAACACCTGAAAGAGGCAGGCCCTGCCCCCCCCCCCCCCAACACCTGAAAGAGGCAGGCCCTGCCCCCCCCCCCCAACACCTGAAAGAGGCAGGCCCTGCCCCCCCCCAACACCTGAAAGAGGCAGGCCCTGCCCCCCCCCCCCCAACACCTGAAAGAGGCAGGCCCTGCCCCCCCCCCCCCAACACCTGAAAGAGGCAGGCCCTGCCCCCCCCCCCCAACACCTGAAAGAGGCAGGCCCTGCCCCCCCCCCCAACACCTGAAAGAGGCAGGCCCTGCCCCCCCCCCAACACCTGAAAGAGGCAGGCCCTGCCCCCCCCCCCAACACCTGAAAGAGGCAGGCCCTGCCCCCCCCCCCCCCCAACACCTGAAAGAGGCAGGCCCTGCCCCCCCCCAACACCTGAAAGAGGCAGGCCCTGCCCCCCCCAACACCTGAAAGAGGCAGGCCCTGCCCCCCCCCCCCCCCCCCAACACCTGGAAGAGGCAGGCCCTGGCCTCCCAACTCTACTGGTGCCAAAAAATATATAAATTAACAGTATCTATTTGATCTGAGCCAGAATTTTACCACATGACCACCTTGACCCACAGTGCACCACAAGCACTACCTGTAATTTCTTAAACATGGCCTCTCCCATCCTTCCTAGCATCATTCAGGCAGGTCCTCTATACCTAAGAAAACCTGTAAGGTTTTGAATAATCACAAAACTGAAAGGGTGATGCCGATCTGCCTTCCAAAGGTGGATTACATATTTCCTGGCATGACATGAAGAGGTAAGTCTAAATGTGACTGCAGGCAGAATAACAGCAACCAGGTAAAAACAAAAACACAACCCCCTCCCCTCACCTCCCGATGCCTTTGGTGCCAGTCACTTGCTTGACAGTGCCGGTATGTCGCTTCTCTGATAGATGCCAGGTGTAGGCAGCCATCACCCCCATCGCTCATTAACAGCACAGCATGTGGTTCTCAATGAAATCTGCAAGGCGCTTTTTTCACCACTTGCCCAAAAAAAAAAAAAAAGCAGCATAAGGAAGTTTTTAATACTATTTATTCTTGCTCCTGCAATAAATACATTCTACGCTAAATTCTTCTGTAATGCTGAGTTCTCATGCACGCAGACGTTTTAAAAAACTGGCTGCAAAAAAAAAAAAAAAATTTTTACAGCGTTTTGCATTGCCTTTTTTGCACGATTCGTGTTTTTACAACTCTAGCTCCGCGCCACGGAACGCACTGGTCCTGGGTTTTTTTTTTTTTTTTTTACAGCTTAAAAAACGCCTATGCCATCTGCAAAAAACGCTCAAAAAAGCGGCTGTAAAAATGTCCGTGTGCATGAGGCCTAATAAATATATCTGAACAAAACTAAAAGTCATCTCCTGCCAAAACTGATAATTCACATACTGCCTTGTTCTATCGCTTAGACTCCCAAAGAGATCTTCATTGGATTTCCAATTTCTGCCAAATGTTTTTTTGGCTTACTAAACCAAAAACACACCAAAATACTAGTATATGTTCAATTTAACATCAGAATTTGCTAGATTTATTGGAACAGACGAGTTTTCTTTTCCACGCGTTCAGTAAACCACATGACTACGCTTCTCATGTCCAGGCACCGCCCCCTAATCTCTAAGCCCGCACATCTGACAGTTGCTGAAGTGGAATATGGTTTATACTTTGCTACACAAAAATTGGAGTGCTCTAGAAAGCCTATTTTACACTAGCGTTAGTCCTCTGAAGAGCGTTGGCTACTCACCGCCCGTTCTAACCTTGAAAACTTGAACCACTATACCATAACCACGAATATTGCATACGATTAAGGTGGAGCCCAATTCACTTGAATTCGGAGGGCAGTACTGCATGCCAAATTCAACAGGGGTTTAATATTGGATGCAAAGCATCATGGCCAGAGCACGTGTACACCACCATCCACTGCAATACCTTAGGGCGTCATATGACGTCCTTAAATTTGTGAGGGGATATCTGAATGATGTCTGCGGCTACAGGCATAATTCAGATATCATTCTTACCAGCCAGAAATTCTATGCATGATAAGAATGATCATAGCGGCAATACCACCACATGAGTGTTCTTATAGGCGACGGGAGGGGACACAACCCTCTTCCCCCCCCCCCCCTCCCCCTCCCCCTCCCGCCACCGTCCGTTGTTTCTCCGTGCTCTTCCGTGCCATCGGGGGCCCAAAGAACGAATCGGCAAGCGCCGGATAAGGACGATAGATATTTCCGTGACCAGATGGTCACCAGTCATCTCTATGACCATCAGAGGCCAGGGCGCGCTGTTATGACGTCACGCCCGGGTTCCCGGAAGTAAACAAAGCTGCATTTGTGGCTGTCAGCATGAGATTGCTGAATTTTATTTTCTCTATCTCATGCTTTCCAGCCTGGAAAGGAGAGATGTGGGCTCTTATTGATCCCACATCTCCCCATAAAGAGGACCTGTCACGATAGATTCCTATTACAAGGGATGTTTACAAGTGATAAAAATAAATAAAAATGTAAAAAAAAAAAAAAAAAAAAGTGTAAAAATAAAAAAACAAGTGAAATAAGGAAAAAAATAAAATTAATTTAAACCGCCCCTGTCCCCGGTAGCTCGCGTTCAGAAGCAAACACACACACACATATGCAAAAGCTGTTCAAACCCCACGTGAGGTATCGCCGCGTGCAATAGAGCGCGTGCAACAATTCTAGCACTAGACCTCTAACTCTAAACTGGTAACCTGTAAAAATTTCAAAGCGTTGCCTATGGAGATATTAAAGTATCAAAGTTTGGCGCCATTCCATGAGTGTGCGCAATTTTAAAGCAAGATACGTTAGGTCCCTTTCAAACCGAGGCAGTTTTCAGGCGCTAAAACGCTAAAAATAGCGCCTGTACAAACCAGCCCCTTTCACTCCAGTGTGAAAGCCCGAGGGGCTTTCAAACTGGAGCGGTGCACTAGCAGGACGGTGAAAAAAGTCCTGCTAGCCGCATCTTTGGAGCAGTAAAAGGAGCAGTGTATTGACCGCTCCTACCCATTGAAATCAATGGGGCAGTGCGGCTATACCGCAGGCAAAGCGATGCTGCAGCGGCACTTTGCGGGCAGTTTTAACCCTTTTTGGCCGCTAGCAGGGGTTAAAACCGCCCGCAGACCACCGCTAAAACAACGGTAAAGCGGCGCTAAAAATAGCGGCGCTTTACCGCCGACGCCCGCACCGCCCCAATGTGAAAGGGGCCTTTAGGTATCTATTTACTCGGCGTAACATCTTTCACATTATACAAAAAAATTGGGCTAACGTTCCCGTTTTGTTATTTAATTCATGAAACCGTTTTTTTCCCAAAAAAATGGCATTTGAAAAATTATTGCGCAAATACCGTGCAAGATAAAAAGTTGCAATGACCGCCATTTTATTCCCTAGGGCAGTGACGGCGAACCTTGGCACCCCAGATGTTTTGGAACTACATTTCCCATGATTCTCAACTACACTGCAGAGTGCATGCGCATCATGGGAAATGTAGTTCTAAAACATCTGGGGTGCCAAGGTTCGCCATCACTGCCCTAGGGTGTCTGCTAAAAAAAAACATATACAATGTTTGGGGTTCTGAGTGATTTTCTAGCAAAAAAAAAAAAATGATGTAGGAGAGAAGTACCAGAATAGGTCCGGTAGTAAAGTGGTTAAAGGGCCCAAACCGCATGTTTTTACTGCTTGGAACTGTAAACTCCTCCTTATAGAAGTGGTTGGCCTCCATCAGCAAGAATTTTGAAGAGGTGAAGCGTCGCCCCATGTACACATTGTATAGCAAAATATATGAGCAATTACCATGCATGCAAAAGCCTCCCATCCAAGAAGTCCAAGACTTTGGTTTGTTGGCTGCCATTTTGGACACGATGTTAACAAACCAGTGGATGCGAAGCTATCCTTCTTAGGGAGTTGAAGGGATGAGTAGAATAACTGGGCCAGCAGAAACCCGTTATTGCAAGGAGGGAGGGGACTGTGCTAGGGAACCGACTCTTCCTATAAGTTTCAAATTCTCAATACAGAAGAACATTACGATTAAATATTAAATATAAAATTAAGGAAGGAAAATTACCGCAAGTAAGCATTTTAAAAATTCTTCATTCTTCTGTGCTTTAACCTGCAATTTTTTTACATTACTGACAGGGTCTCTTTAAGCTAACATCATAATGCAAAAGGCTGAAATATAACATTTTTTAGCAAAAGAGGAGTTAAAAGCGTCGAATGCCAGTTTTGAACTTTTCTAGACCAGCAGAAGCAGCGGGACCTATGACACACAACACGAGAACAAGGAGGAGTTCTGTCAATGTTCAAAATCGTACAATAAAACGATTCGGAAACTTCTAGGAAGGAGGATTAAGGAAAACAGCGCAAAGTGGAAATGACCTCTAAATCCCCGTTAAGACTTTTTCTAACACGCAAAGCATGCACAGGATCACTACTGGTACAAAAGGGCGCAGAGGTTGTCCTAATCTACCAACTTCACTCACAATTTCCACCAACGTCTTTCAGGAAGGCCATTCCGCACTGGTTGTGCTTAAATTAGTCTGCCAAAGAACACAGAAAAATATTCAACGCGGCTTATTATGGCTTACAAGATTTCCAATTATACAGATGTGGGAAGGAAGCACATTCTTAAAAACGTAAAAAAAATAAAAAAAAATAAATAAAAAGCAAACATCTCTATACAGAATTATTTTAAATCAGTAGACCGTGATGGTACCCCCACCTTCCCCCCCCCACAGGTTCACTGAATACATTTGTATTGATTCTCCTAAGTATTGGCATATCGACCATATGACCCTGCTTCATCGATTGATGGACAGCCTTTGATGGAGATCCTTTTCTGTACAAGAGGCAATATTTAAAGTAGAATTCCAGCCTAAACTTTAACTAGTCTTTAAAATGATCCATCCTACCTCCTACACCTATGCTGACTAACCTGTGTAAGGCTAAAGCTCACACTAATGTTGTGCAGGAAATGCCACCTTCCATGCCCATTTCCTGTACCGCATTCAAATCGCACTGCCCTTGTGATCTGCAGCAGGTGTAATGGGCAGAGTGTGTTTAGGGACCATAAAGTTAAAGATGCCATATTTTCCGGCGTACAAGACGACCTTTTATGCTTAAAAAATCCCCCAAATATCCGGGGTCGTCTTATACACCGGTATATGGATGTCAGCATTAATGTCCACGCTGAGCCAATCACTGCGAGTAATGTATTCTATTAATGAATACAAAGCCTGCACGGATTGGCTTTAAGAGTCAGAGAGGTGCAGGCTGATGATGTTCCAACCTCTGCCAATCACGGCGAGCGATGTATTGCATTAATGAATACAAAGCCTGCTCAGATTGGCAGACGTATTATCATCAGCCAGCGCCTCTCTGAACCTCAAAGCCAATCCGAGCAGGCTTTGTATTCATTAAAGCGGTAGTAAACCCGCAAATTTTTTTTTATTTTTTTTAACACCTGCAAAGCAAAAGGCATAATGAGCTAGTATGCACCGCATACTAGCTCATTATGAAATGCTTACCTTAGAACGAGGCCCCGACATCTGTCCGGGTATCGCGGCTCCGGCGCTGTGAGTGGCCGGAGCCGCAATATCGTCACTCCCGCGCATGAGCGTGGGAGATTT
This sequence comes from Lithobates pipiens, assembly GCF_037356315.1. Classification (NCBI taxonomy): domain Eukaryota; kingdom Metazoa; phylum Chordata; class Amphibia; order Anura; family Ranidae; genus Lithobates; species Lithobates pipiens. The sequence continues at coordinate 545,675,622 of NW_027507764.1, forward strand.
CATTCCGGCCGGTCGGCCACTGCCGGATTTTCAGGCCGAGAATCCCCTTGTGCGCATGCGCCGCTGCAGCCAGCGGCGCATACCGAGGGGAATATCTCCTAAACCGTACAGGTTTAGATTTATTTTTACCTACAGGTAAGCCTTATTATAGGCTTTCCTGTAGGTAAAAGTTAAAAAATTGAGTATACAACCACTTTAATAGAATACATCGCTTGATGTGATTGGCTCAGCGCGGTACACTGTATTACTGTATACTGTAACATGTTACCGAATGCGGCTACCCCTCAGCTCCTCTTCCTTCCATGGCCACCTCGCCATTCAACACTGGAGCTTTGGTTTGAAGCACCCGACCCTCCATCAGTGGATTTTGCTGGGCACATGAGGTATTTACCCCCACAGCACTGCTTCACAAAGTTTGTGATTAAATTGCACAGACTTATTGCTGTTTCAGTATGTTAACCAAGCTACTAGACAGACTAGTCGGAAGGGGGTCGTCTTATACTGCGAGTATATGTCAAAACCAACATTTTAGCTGGACAATTAGGGGGTCACCTTATATGCCGGCAAATACAGAATATTTGTATTATAAAACAATTATATCGCTTTAAAGCCGAGTTACACTCAAAATAATAAAAAAAAAAAAATAAAAAAATAAAAAAAAAAAATGGCATGAATGTTCCAAAAAGATAAAAAATAAATCCACTTTTTTTTTTTATTTCTCACCTCTAAATGGCTGTTGCTAGGGGGTCCCTCGTAGTCTGCCTCCTTCAGTGCCTGGGCTAGTGACATCACTTCCCTTCAGCACAGGAAGAGCTCAGCTCTGCCCCTCCCTCTTGTCAATCATCTGAGACACGTGACTGCTTGGCCAATCACGGCACGCATGCGCCGTGGGTGCCCGGCTGTGAAGCCACAGCCAAGTGCCCACAGTTACAATACCGGCACCGCCGAACGGAGGGGGAGACTAGAGCGGCTTCGATCCCCCGCATCGCTGGACCCTGGAACAGGCAAGTGTCCGATTCTTAAAAGTCAGCAGCTGCAGTATTTGAAGCTGCTGACTTTTAATTTTTATTTTTAGAATGGGAACTCCTCTTTAACTACTTGTGTACCAGCCTGCAGGAAAGTATAACACTTTTTTTTTTCCCCTAGAAAAATAACAAAGACTTTACAATCACTATAGATGGGGGAGGGACATTGCATGTCGTTAAGCTATATATTTAGAGACCTACTAAAAAATATTCTGAGCTCATTGCAAAATAGTACTAAAAAAAAAAAAAAAAACATTGCATACAAAAAGAGTTGAAAAGGTGATCCCAGATAGGCAGAAAGGAAGCATTTCAGGAATTCACCAAATAACGATAAAAAAAAAAAAAAAGAAAGAATCTGGTTTGCAGCGTCGACAAGCCTCCTAAATTGTTGCCTCTTCAGGAAAAAAAAAAAAAAAAGATGGGAAATGTGAACTAAAACATGAACATACATTCCACACATTCTAGAGCAATGACAGATCATCAGCGATACAACCCCCTCCTAGATGAAATGTTAGCTCCAGTGCATGGGAACAGCAGAGCTGGGGGCACTCCTAACACAAAGTTCCATTCAGAGCTGCAAGGGAGCCCAGTATGAACAAAGTACAGATAAGGGCAGGAGGTACAGGGAAAACCAGCAGAGGCTTCCTAAATCACACAAAACAGCCGTATCTACAAACCTGACAAAACAAATCTGCAAATCATTCAAAGGAAAGAGGAACAGGGACAGTCATCACAATTCACGTAGAAGAAGTTTTCTACAGTTATCACTTCCTACTATTTCTTACACTGAAATGCCTCCTGTATAAAATGTATTTTACTCTCAAAAAGGGAAATGAAAAAAAAAAAAAAATGTAGCCTATGACCACGACTTCAGACTGTAGACTTTGGTTTTCAGGCTTCGCACCATGTAGGCTGCACTGTCAAAATCTGTCCAAAATCAAATACAAAAAGGCCAAGCGGACAATCAAATCTTCTGCCACCATACAAGTTGACAACCCAAGTCCATTATGGGTACAAACACATTGACTTTTGCTTGATCTGCCCATCAGACGTACCAGTCAGGGGTATCATAAGCATCTTGCAGCTCCCCCCAAAAGGCCAAGTGGACATTCTAACCTTCTGTCAACATAAAATTTGACAAACCAACAAAATCTCATCATGGGTACACATTGGTACCTCTGATAAATAGATCCAACACAAGTCCTCCAGGATTACCACAATTCTAACCGTTTGTCAACATACAAGTTGACAACCCAACACAAGTCCATCATTGGTACAAACATGTTATAACCCCTTATGGAGAGATCCAATAAAAGTAAATCAGGGGTACTACTACCACCATCTTCCAACTCTCCCCTAAAAGGCCAAGTGGACATTCTAACCTTTTGGCAACATACAAGTGGACAACCTAAAGAGATCCCATCAGGGGTTCAAACACATTGGTACCTCTGATTGATAGATCCAAAACATGTCCACCAGGACTACCACATTTCTAACCTTTTAGCAACATAGAAGTTGACAACCCAACACAAGGCCATCATAGGTACAAACATGCTCACACCCCTGATCCAACCATCCTTCAGCTCTCCACAAAAGGCCAAGTGGACCACTAGTGTAACACTGATGAGGGAGGAACAACTCCTCGCAGCTGCGGTATGATGCAGCATCCGACAGAATGGGTCCCACTGAGCAGATTCCAGCATCCCGGACACATTTCACCTCCAATCCCTGTTGCTGGCCACAGCTAGAGAATCTCTAGAAGTGATACGTGGAAGATCTCTGGGTTACAGATAAGCATTGCATCGATATGGATATCGGTGCCAATACTAAGCAGTCACACAAGTACTTGTACTCGTGAACATGCTCTGAATAGTAAAAACGATACCTTAAATTTGCAGCGACTTTGATGAAGGTTCCTGCACGCTTTTGCAATTTAATTGAGACTTACATTGACTTAACAGAAGTCACAACGAAATCAGAGGTCCAATTACAGCAATCTGTAGCTTTGAAATCGCACTGAAGTAGCTTGATTTCCAAGCCAGGGCTTACAGTTGTTCAAAATTATAAAGAAATTGTAATTTTTCATTAGGCTATAAAAAAAATGTTTTTTAAAAAAAGTGCCACGACACTAAAAATAGGTATCGGTAATTGGCATCAACGAGTACTTGGGAAAATATATCGGTACGCTTACTCGGACTTAAAAAATAAATAAATAAATGGCATTGATGCATCCCTACTAAGATGAGTGATAGTTCATTCTCCTCTTGTGAGTGCATTTTATACAGTTGACAATATGATCAAAAGTTATTATCACACTATTGGCGCTGTTTCTGCCCTGTACCGTAAAAAGACTACTGAACAACGTCACAAGGATTTCTATAAAACTCTGATTACAAGGTAAATGGAGTGCACTAGGACTACTATAAATGCAATGTCTGATGGATAGTATTAGTTTACGGATCAATATTTGTCAGCCAGAGATGCTCTTTACAGAGGCCGTCCCTTGAATGGGCAATTGAGGGCACAATGGCAGGCTATTTTGAAAAAGCAACCCCCCCCCCCCCCGATACTACACCATCCTCTTCCATTTCATTCCTCCATCAGAGCCAGGATCCAGTGTAGGCTCAGTGTGTAACATTGATCAGCTGAGTGATTGGCCACCTAGACCAAACAATCTCTGGAGGAAGGAAAGAAGATTTCATGCCATCATATATCTGGAAGCACTGAGTATTGTGGAATGCCGAGAATGTATCAGCGGGCGGGGGTTGTTTTTTTTTTTTCCTGGAGAATCTGTCATTTTGCCCTCAACAGGTAAAATGTCAGGGTGTTGTCCTAGGTCAGCACAGGCATCACATTAACAGTACACAAATCAAGCATGGCTCATCTATCTCATTAATTAGAGAAAAATGCAGCCAGCCTGTTTTAGTGGTGCCCTCAAGATATGACGTTTAACAATGCCGGAGCGCCTTCTCTACAGAGATGCCCACTGGCCATGTATTTATCCTGATAGACGGCATAATAAAAGCATTTACAAAACCAGGAATTCACACACCCCCAGGCTAGACACATTACAGGCCTTAAAAAAAATAAAAAAAAATAAACTCTTTTCATCCTCTGCTGCTTAAAATCAGAAAACATGGAGTTTACACAATTAAGTCATCAATGATACATCATATGACTGCATTGTTCTCAGGATCAGTTAGGAAAAATTTCAATTTCCTTTCAGTGAGTAGCGCTTTTTTGTAAAAAAAAAAAAAAAAAAAAAAAAAAAAAAGTTTTTATATTTCCTCAAAATAAGTGTAGGATCACAAAATTGCAGATCCATGGTCTGTGGAGGAGCCCATTGCTTGGCCTGTATACTAAACAAGAAGAGGGGAAATACTGCGCTAAACTCAAATTCAGTGCAAAAGCTGCCAACGCTCAAAGTCAACCAAACATGTGTAACAATATGTGTAGCGCTTATTATTATTACCATATGCATGAACACACAACGGTTAAAAAGTGAAAAAATATACGTAATGTGTGAAGAAAATAAATGTCCAAAAAAAATTGTGTATAAAATCTGAAATCCCTCAAAAGGGACCCAGTGGGTGCTGCAACAAGGTATAACAGTACATAGGCCAGTGGAGGAGTCTTGGTAAAGACATGGGTGGATCAATCAGATCCCAAAGGCAATACACACACAGTAGGGTACGCTTACCAGAGGTGGTGGACACACATACCAACGGCAGTGAGTCAATTGGGCCTGTAATTCTCCTATGGGTGTCGCCTGGAGTGGATAGGTGAGCAGCTCACAATCCCCGACCAGTGAAGGTACGCGAAGGACCGCAGGAACGCCAGCCAGGTACGTCAAGAGCGAATTCAAGCTTCGGGTCAGCTAAAGTTTATTGGAACCCTTGATAAAGCAGCTAGAAAGGGCACTAGGAGTAGAGTGAAGGTGAAGATGAGAGTGATAAGCAGGGAGACAATAGCGTCTCCCTGCTCATCACTCATCATCATCTTAAATCATCATCTTGAATGGTGTAAGCCATGAAACGCGCCGACTGTTTTACACAATTGTTCTATGACCAATAAAAATCCATCTTTGATGCTCAATCTCCAAGCATGTCCTTCCTTCAAAAGGCACTTCTGCGGATCTCCACCTTTCCCTCAACCATAAGCACAGGGGCAGTTCAGGAGGCGACTATGGAGTACATTAGAGTAGGACATTCTTGAAGGATCTGAACAAGAGAAAAAAAAAGGGAAGGGAAGGAAAGAACAGAGAAAGCGATAAAGGAAAAACCGCAAAGAGAAAGAAAATAACTAATAGAACAATTTGGAAGAACTTGCAGTGGCCAAGCCACTTACTTCAATGAGGAAGTGAAAGTGCGGAGGTAAATGGATTCCCCGCGGTTCTGAAAACAGAAAACTCTTCCCAAATGTCAGGGATCAGTTTTCACAAACCATGAGGTCAGAGTTTACAGCTTTCCATACAAACGCAGGGGGAACAAACACAAATCACCATTACAGCCCGTCTACTAAAAACAGCAAAGACATGGAAGGCACACGGCAGTCATTTACAAAATTAGAGACTCGGAGGCTCCATAATGGAAAAAATATGACGAGACTTACACAACCGGCAATTTACCCCGCTATGCAGAAAACCACAATTACATGAAATTTGTTCTGATTTAAAGGGAAACAGTCCGTATATTGCAGAGCAACTGCAGGCAGCTTCTACTGTGCTAGAGACACCGGCGTGAATGTAAAGGCAAACCACCTTTTTATTTTGATGACATTTCTATTGCGGTTTGTGTCCCTATAGCAAAATCTGCCCATATAGATTTTTTTTTTCTGTTCAGCCTGCAGGCAGAATGCAATAGTAACAAACGGATTCCTCTATCCACGTTATACAGTATGCATGGACAACTTCCACTACGGTTATCGTATTTTGACAGCTAGTCCCACCAACGTCAAAATACCCAGTGCTTTTATCCGATTGGATGCAGAGACTTTATGGCCGATATTTTTACCCCCCCCCCCCCCCCCCCCATCTCCTCCGATTTGTCAACTGAGGGATGTCAGGCTAAAGGCAATCAACAGGGCTACCCAATGAGAATTTCAGGTGGTTCCTCAGGAACCGGACGAAATTACTTTGGTGTGCAGCCAGCTTAACCCCTTGCCTACCGGGCCAATTCCGACACCTCTCATAAATGTAAAAATGATGCAATTTCTTAGCAGAGACCTTAGCGAATAAAAGTGCAACCATTTAAATTTTTATGTCAAAAGGCGCAGTCATTTTGCAAATGCAATTTCTTTAAGAACTTTAATGAATTAAAATAAAAACACAATATATAACCCACTTTGTTTGTACAATATGACGTTATGCCGAGTAAATAGATAGCCAACATGGCATGCTTTAAAATTGCGACAAACTACAGTACTTTAAAATCTCCATAAACAAACACCACAATAAAAATTTGTACAGGTTACCAGTTTAAAAAAAAAAAAAAAATATGTATTTTAGTTTAAAAAAAAAATGTTTATTAATTTTTAAAAGGGATGTATTTTTACACTATCCCTTAGGAATAAAAATTATCATACATTTTTTATTTTTTATCACAAAGTGATAGAAAAGTGAAAAGGTATTCTTTATTGGGAGATCTGGAGTAAATAATACCCTACATCTCATCTACAACGTAAAGCATTAGAACAACAAAAAAAAATGGACTCGTTTACATGATGTCACTCTGGTCTGCCTAGACCATGGAGATAAGCAGAGGCCATCTTTCCTCCGCTCATCTCCGCTACCAACCACTGCAAAAGCCGGATTGGTTCTCGGGGCTACCGATCATCCAGGTAAGCCCGAGAACCACCAGGAAGCAGCAGGAGGGAGTAGTTTGTCTGACCCCTCCCATCGCTTTTAAAAAGTGATCTAGCAGCGAATCAGCCGCTCAGACAACTTTGATCAGTTAGAGAATTGCCAGAAAAAGAAAAAAAAAAAAAAACACACACACACACAAATATTGGGGTTACAGCATGTTGCTGCAGTATTCCACTTTCTGCCAAGAACATAATTAGTCTATGGCCTAGTCGGCAAGTGGTTAAGATTCACTTACTCCTGGTGACAATTCTCACAATGACAGAAAGGGAAATGTAATGGTCCAATGGAGACAAATGTTCCAGTGACAACTTAAATTTCCTCCAATTTCCTGTTGAACACAAGGTCAAACCTTAAAAGCAGATGTCAAAAAAAATAAAAAATAAAATATATATACATAATTACTATTATTTTTTATTTTTTTTACCAGTCAGTAGATGTGATGAAATGTGTCTATTTTTCGGCCCTGCCCCCTTTTCCTTTACCTGGTGATCCTGCCAGTGACATACTTCCTGTCCTAGAATGGCAAATCTCATGGAGACCGTGTTGTAGCTATAGAGAAGCCGTTTTATCACCACCTTAGTGGAGAAGACTATAGAATCTCATAAATTATATATATATATATATTTTTTTTTTTGTTTTTTTTGCGTGCATTTCTTGAACGCCTCAGTTTGTTAAGCAAAAGACAAAGCAAATAAGGGAATATATTGTTAGGGTCTATGCACACTTTAAAAGCATGCCAACACAACTGATCCTCCTCTCCAACAATCTGCTTTACAGAAAAGACCAAACGCACTGAAAGCATATTATAGAGTATATTAAAAAAATAAAAATAAAAAAAAAAATAAAAAAGGAAGAAGAGCACTTAAAAAGTTCAGAAGTGTTTTATTTTAAGCCCATCAGGACTTTTTTTGTTATTAAATACTCGTGTTCTAATTTGCCTGGGGGAAAAAAAAAAATAGAAAAAAAAAACCCAACAATAATTTTAGATGGTTTACATTTTATCACCCTCTACGATTCCCAGAACAAAAAACCCTCCGCTAAAAAGAAAATCATAAATATCTTTCATCCCCTCCGTCATTATAAAAACAAACATCCTTTTCTCTACATCAAACAAACGGTTCTTCTAACCATTCCGCCAGCAGCCTTAGGTAGTCAAAAGCGCAGGAGAGGAGAAAACTCATTATTTCACAAAAAAGTAAATAGTTTTCACAACCTCTTTAAAAAAATAAAAAAAAAAAAAAATAAAAAAAACTCAGCCAGGAGGCTGCCAGAGCTGGGAGGCACAGGAATGCAAGCAAGAAATTGCTTGTTTAAGGCATGCATGCTTCCATTGCTGTACACTTCAAGAACTGTTCGAACAGCCTGCTTCAGTCTCCCAGCACCGGCATTAACAAACAGAAAAAGAAACTTCTCCAAGCCATCCACATTTTTTTTTCCCCTCAATTTATAAAATATGAAAAAGGTTATATTTACATGCTACAAAAACACACACCCATACATTTATGTAAAAAAATATATATTTGTTTAAAATATAAATAATTTTTTTTACATAAAATGTATGGGCATGTGTTTTGTAGCATGTAAAAAACACCTTTCATATTTTATAAATTGGGAAAATGCTTCATATAATGAAAATTTTTTTTAGAATTTATTCTTCATTTTTTGCTGCATATTCAGAATAGAATATTGCATACACACACACACTGAATATGCAGCATATAATGAAAAATAAATTATATAATTTTTTAAAAATTGTCCTCATATGAAGCATTTTCAGAATATACAATATATAATATGAATTTTTTTTTAAATTATATAATTTAATCTTAAATTTATATATATATATATATATATATATATATATATATATATATATATATATATATATATATATATATATATATATATATATATATATATATATATACATATACATATACACACATATACATACATACATACATACATATACATATATATATATATACATACATACATACACACACATACATACATATACACACACATACATACATATATATACATATTTTTTTTTTTTTCTATAAATCCATTTTGAATATGCAGAATATAATAAAAAAAAAAATAATTTATTCTTTATTTTTAATTATATTTTTTATTTTTCATTATATGAAGCATTTTCAGAATAGAATATATATTTTATTAAAAAACCCAAGAACACAAGATCTAATGGAACTCTATGGGAAAGCACAGCTAACGTGCACCAAGGCCACGGGTACACTGCACTGCTCCTTAATATGACGTTATCAGCTATTGCTCTGTAAGAGCACTGGGACGTCTTTCTCCGAGAATTCTGGATAGGAAGTCGGTTATGAGAAGGAAATTATTTCTTCCACTGTTACAACTTTATCTTAAACATCTTCCTCCGATAAGCTCCTGAAACGTTATCAAACTGCTACGGCAATGAAAAAGAAAGACAAACGCCACCACCACTACCACCAACGGCGACGTTCCTGTTCTATCTCAGAAACACATCGCCAGGTAGCCGACTCAAATAAAAAATTTCAATAAACTTCTAAAACGATATTGTTCCGTCACAGCACAAAGTAAGAATTCATTGCAGAACCCTCCAACCTCGGTGCGTTTATCTGTTACTGATGGGAGAAAATCCAGACGGGTCATTTGCCGACTCCTGGCCTATCTGATTTCACATGCCACAAAAAAAACTAAGGAATTAAGCCAAGAGAGAAAAACAGCGAATATTACACCTGTAAAATATTTTAAAGCCAAACGCCAGGATTCACGCTTTACATACATGCGTGTGAGCGGTCTTACCCGCCAAAATGATCTGTAATTCTATCCAGGCACCAGACAGCACAGCCAGGAGGGTGACCATACTTCAAGAGCTTGTTTACATGGGCAGCAAAAGCAAGGGGTTGAGCCATGCTTTTATCACCTACCGACCTGGCTGTATACATGGCGAGCTGCTGCACTTGCAGGGTTCTAGTGGCGGGTTCTGCATCTCTTGATTCTCTTTTTAGGAGTATCTCACCAAAAATGTAATTTGTGCTGCAGGGGATGCCCAAAATTCGACTTGTATCCTCGTGCAGACTTCTGGAAAAATCAGCAAGCCAATTACACAAGCAGAAAATTACATTTCTGGGGGGTCTGTACACCATCTGTGTACACAATGCCTCCAGGTTGCCATATTGGATTTTACAGAAAATTAAAGAGCTGCCGATTGAAAAAGAAAGATACATTTTTAAGAACATTCAATTACAATATGACTTGTATGGCAATTGTACAGGTTATACTCGTTTTTCATGTGCCATTTTTTCCCCTGTGAAAGTGGGGTTACTCTTTAAAAACATTGCCTCTTCAAATTCCAGGTATCGCTTTTCATTTAGCCCATTTACAGAGAACCATTGAAGATAGAAATGGGAGCAGTCACTGTTGACGTTTTTTTTGGAAGTACAAGCTCCAAGGCTTTCATTCTTGTCCTTGCCAATTCAGCAGAAAGAGTTTGGTCCTCACTGGCTACATACTTGTTCCAGCACTGGATCAGCAAACAACTGAGCAAAGTAGTACAAGGGGTTGGATGTTTGGTTCTCACTGGCTACCAAACTTGGTCGAGAACCAGATCAGCAACCCACTGAGAGGCAAGGACAAGGGTAGGGTAGGGTGTTTGGTCCTCACTGGCTACCAAACTTAGCTTAGAACCAGATCAGCAAAACCACTGAGCAGAGCAGCAAGCACAAGGGTAGGGCGTTTGGTCCTCACTGGCTACCATACTTAGCCGAGAACCAGATCAGCAAGGACAAGGGGTTGAGAGTTGGGTCCTCCCTGAGCAGAGAAGCAGTGATGAGGGATGAAAGCCGCAAAGTCTGCATCATACAAAACTGACCGGCAATGGCAGCAAGCAGCTGTGGTCAGAAATGAATGCGGAGAGCTGGGTTATAACACAAGAAATAAAAACAGTGCAAAGAGTAATAGAAGAATCACGGCTTGCCATAGCAGACAGACATCTCCGGGCCAGTAAACACCGAGCTCCATGCTTGCCTGCCATGCACAGCCTGAATGCATAATTAAAGAATGAATAATTGTGCCAGAGAGCCATCTCCAGGGTCATTTAATATGGATTGTTATCTAATGATAGTAACAGCTGTGACACACACAGTAACACTGTGCCACACTTCACTCACGGCAACTTGTAACTAGGACACGTTCTGTCTGACTGTCCACACCATGCAAGCCTAACGTTGGATCCATAGTGTGTGTTGTGTGTACAGAAGCTTCCGGTGTTGCAACAAATGAGGCCAAAAACACATCGCTGCAGGATGGTCACATCTGCATGCCAACGTCTGCTAGCATTTTATGTCATTTAGAATTTTTGTGCCATTTAGGGCTCATTCACATTAGCATGTTGCAGCAATGCCATGCGCACATTGTAGTACCATCTTGGATGGTACCCAAACATCTGCAGTACAACACTGGGTGGAGCCATGAGAGAAATGTCTCAAAAGAAATGCTGGTAGGTTCATGGACTCGTCTCTGGCTCCATTCACACTTGTACGACTCCAAAACTGCGCCGACTTTGGAGTGCAGCTTTAACACAACTTTGGAATGGTGCAACTTGGATACGACTTTGGCTTTGACCAGTGATAATGGACAACTGTTGTATTGTATAACATTCAGGTGAAACTTTCATTTGAAAGTTACCATTGATGTCTATGGCCCTCAAGTTGCATGAAAGTCAGATCAAAGTAGTGCACAAACTACTTTGAAGTTGCTGCAACTTCAAGTTGCACATATATGAATGGTTATTATTGGAAAACAAGGGGAACGACTTGTCATGCGCCTCTGATATCTAAAGTTGCATGACAAGTCGCCCCTGTGTGAATGGAGCCTTAGTTCGGTGTGAGTGGGGAACATGCGTTACCCACAGAAACAAATGCGCTGCACTTTTGCAGATAGACGGGAGTGCATTATTGGCCAATGGCACTCCTACACATTAACAAATGCACTGCGTTCTCGTACTCCCCAGATTCCAAATTGTAAATGTTTATATAAAACCAGTCATACACAAAATATAAGACAATTCCTCCTACACAAGTTGTACCTGTTAATCTGAAGCAGTCTCTTCTCCATCTCTGCAAAGCCCATAATTTACACAGCATTTGTAAACATCAGAAGGCAAGGATCTGATGTCACACACTGCACAGCATAGAGCACAGAGCTGAGTGTAATCTGAGACCTGAGTGAAAGGAAGAGCCACACACAGGCAAACATGCACAGCCCTACAGCGTGTGCTGGAGGGGGCATGGCTGGTCTCTCGGAATCATCTGATGTTGGCAGAGACTGATGCAGATACAGGAAGAAGAGGAGACAGAAATTGGATAGAGAGAAGGAAACACAATAGGATATGCTTTGTTCATTTTTCATTTGAGATTTACCCCTTTCTCCTTTCATTTCTGAGGTTTACAACCACTGCGACTTACAAAAAACCCATGCACTGCGACAGTGTGTAGTCATGTGAATGAGCCCCAAAATAAATTAGGAGTGGTTTTCAAAACGCATACCTCTGCATTGCAGCGCATGCATAAAGCGACTGCTGCCCAAAACTAAAATGCATGTGCAGCAGTGTCAAAAGTGATAATGAAACTACTCATATACCATACAAGCAGATCTTCAGAACAGTACAGGTATTATCTGGCAGGTAGAAATGCACATATAGAAACCGTCAGCCCAATGCGGCTGCAAATCCTTCCTCTATATCAATGTCTATCCAGCTTGGCACCCTGCAAGCCACACTAGGAGACAGAGCACAGAACCAAGATAAGCAGTCATTAAGCATTAGCAAGGGGTTACCGGTGTCACCATCTCGGCATATTGAGACTCGCAGCCCACCTGCCGTCTGACAGGGGAATTAGAGACCTGCAGAGAGCGAGGATACCATAAAACGCAGACAAAAATCCCAACTATCTAGAGCATGTTTGTAAAAAAAGAGGATTTACAGAAAGAGCCTTGAGTTAAGAAGGACTGAATTACACCCAACCACTTACTATATGAAAGGCTAAGGAGAGGTTAGGCATTATAAGCCATTACCTAGTAGCAGCATGCAGGCTGGCTGGGGTACTTCCCGCACACACAATCTAGAGTACCATGGGCCAGCTTTACTAGCCAATAAATCTAAAAATACGGCAAGGTAGGAGGAGTGGCCAACAAATAAAACAACAAAACAGAAAATCCTTCCAGTATATTAAATTCCAAAACCAAAAATATAATATATTGCAGTTCACCAGTCTCTCTTTAACCACTTCAATACAGGGCATTTTCACCCCCTTCCTGCCCAGGCCAATTTTCAGTGCTCATGCACTTTGAATGACAATTGTGCAGTCACGCAACACTGTACCCAAATGACATTTTTTTATTTTTTTCCCCAACAAATAGAGCTTTCTTTTGGTGGTATTTGATCAGCTCTGTGCGTTTTTTTTTTTATATAAACAAAAAGAAGAAGAGCAACAAGTTTGAAAAAACAAAACAAAATCAATATTTTTACTGCTATACTAAATATCCAATAAAAAAAAAAAAAAAAAAACATTTTTTTTCCTCAGTTTAGGCCGATATGTATTTTTCTATTTTTAGTAAAAAATAAAATCAATCGCAATAAGGGTATATTGATTGGTTTGGGCAAAAGTTAGTGTCTACTATATTAGGGATAGTTTTATGGCATCTTTAATATTTTTTTTACTAGTAATGGCGGCTATCTGCAATTTGTATCGTGACTGTTACATTGCAGCGGACATATCGGCACTTTTGACACCATTTTGAGACCACTGACAATTATACAGCGATCAGTGCCATAAAAATGCATGGATTAATGTATAAATGTCACTGGCAGGGATGGGGTTAACCTTAGAGGGCAATCAAGGGGTTAACTTACCTAGGGAGTGATTCTAACTGTAGGGGGAGGGGACTCACAAGGGGAGGAGACTGATCGGTGTTCCTCTGTACATGGAAACACATGATCGGTCTCTTCTCCACTGTCAGGACATGAAACTGTTTACACACACACACACACACACACACGTCCGGACTCTTACCAGGCAAAGCCAGGTGCATCGTGACCGACGGGCATGCACATCGTGAGTGTGCACCCCAAGCAGCCTGGAAGCCCAGGACGTCATGACACCCGCCCAGGATGGGAGATCCCTCCTGCGGCTGTCATTTGACTATGGGCAGGACCTGAAGTGGTTAAAGTGGTTGTAAACCCTCACATATAATCCAGTGAAGTGACTGATCTCATATGTATACAAAGATGAAACAAATCCTTCTACATAAATTGTACCTGTTTACTATATTCTCCTCATCTGTTCAAAATACAGAGTTTATAAAGTTTGTCTGAGAGTTCAGAAAAAAGGGGGTGGAGAGTCAACATACACCCTGCAGAGCTCAGTGAGGAGAGCTCTGAAAGCTGATTGGAGGAAAGTTCCCCCCTTTTTCACACAGCACAAAGGAACAAAGCTAAGGCTGTCAATCAGCTGGGGGTCCCTCCTCTGCCACCATTTTTCTCTCGGTGTCAGGACAATTTGTCAGAAGTGACAAGCAGAGGAATCAAGCAGCAGCCAAAAATTGTACTTTGCGTTCCTAATTGAGACAAGTACACACATTTCATGCCCGATGGTTACAACCACTTTAACAGTCTGATGGTTGGACCTCTCTAATTAAGCAATCCTTATCGTGAACCAGTATCCATCTTTGCGATCATGCAGTTCCTCAAAGCTCTTCACCCAATGCTATGGATCAGTTGCAGGGTCTATACAATACAAAAATAAAAACACACAAACATACACATATGCACAAGCCATCCCCGGGGGCCCGCTCCTTAAACACTGTTGCACAAACAGCGATAAAGTATTACACTTTAGTCAATGTGCGATTCTCAGGAAAACATACACTGCTCTCAGACCTTCATTTACATGACAGAGAAGCCCCTTTCACTGGCGTATTCTTCCAGAACCCCTCCGTCCCCCCCTATCTCCGCATAAAGACAAGGCCAGAGTGTCAGGAATTCAGTTCTCAGCAAGGCCCAAAGTGAAGCCGCTGGACAGCTATTGTGCCCGAGTGAAGTTCAAACACAAGCCTTGTCACAGTGGAGGACTGCAATTGGTCGGAGAAGACGGGCTGAGAGGCCGGGGCAGAGGAAGCCAGCGCAGATTCTGGCCAAAGCCCAAACAGCAGTAAAACACGGCATGAATAAACTTCTAACGGTTAACACCAGGACAAAAGGAGGAGAGCGGCTGTGTTTTTCAATTGTATATTATTTATGAGGCCGCTCAGCTCAAGAAAACTTCCAGCCGCAGCAGAAGCAGCACAGATCCAAGAGAAGAGATGACAACAAATACGCCGTCGCTGCTCTACCTACTCATGGTGGGAAGGAGGGAGCTACTAGACCAACTACACTAAATACTATAAAATTTATACACCACTATATCTCCCTTCCTCAAGGAGGATAGTATATGTAGCGAACCAATTTTGCAAAAAATATTAAAATAAACCATTTGATTCAAGATGGCTCTATACCATATAAATACCCATAAACTTGGCTTATTAATCTAGCAACCTTTCGCTATTGAGAGAACTTTAAAGAGATGGGAAATGCCACCGTTCCTCATAATGCCTTCAAAAGTGCTGATCACATGACCAGTCCCACTGCCAACATGGAGGATCAGAGTCCAGCCTATGTTCTGCTCCTTCTAAATGGCAGGACTCCAAGTCTCCTTGGCAAAGATCACATGGTCAATATTACGCTGGCCACATGAAACCGGTCAGAGGTGAAAGGGGTTCGTGAAGAAATAACAGCTATTTTTTTTAGATTGTAATGAGCAGGGCCCTCTGATTCCTCTTGGACCAAATTGTAATGTAACTGTAATGTCTGCCTTTAGTTTGTTAAAGCAGAAGTAAACCCATCGATTTAACAGTTTCAAAAATACAGTTACATTCCCGGCATGCCAGGAATGCCATTTGTCACATTGGTTGTGCTCTCAACCGAACTGTCAAACCATCCAATGGCTGGGGCATCACCTGGCAGTTGAAGATTAAACAGAGGCCAAAATGACAGCTTCCTTGGCTGAAAACAATAGGAGGGTTTTCTTCCACTTTAAGCACTGCGCAACCTGTTGGCGCTATATAAAACCTGTATAATAATAATAATAATAATAATAATAATAATAATCAGAAGAAAAGTTTCCAAAAAAATTGGCCATTTCTCTTCTTCCTCCCAAGTGGTGCCTAGGAATTAAAACTTCTCCCCTCATACCAAAGCAGCAAAAATCGGAAAGCTGGACACCTAGGACCTAAGGCCTTACACCTTTGGATTTTTCATTCAGCCCCATAGGCTAAATGAGAGGCATCACAAACTTCCAGATTACCTTCTTCTTTCTCCCGTTGGAATGAAATCTTCTCCCAATACCAAGGCAGCAAAATCAGAAAGGTGGACACTGAAGACCTAAGGCTTTACACCTTTAGATTTTTCCATTCAGACCCATAGGCAAAATAAGAGGCATCACAAAAACTTTCCAATTCCCTCTCACTTCCTCTTTCGTTCAGGGACAGGAAGCGAAGGGAAATCTCCCGAAAGGGACAGCGATGGCAAAAAATAAACTGACAAGGGTAATAGCACTCCCTCAATGGTTTACCTATAGTTCTACTTTAAACCCAACCAGCAGGAATGAGACAAAATTCGAGCTGTGTATGGTTAGCTTAACTCTTAAAATTTTCACTGTTGTCTACCCTGTATTGGGTTTATTTTGACCCAATTCCCCACTACTACTTCTCGCCAGTGCTGGTCACATGACCAAATGCTGAAGCTGATGCCATCATGGGAGCTACACCAAAAGTGGGTTGGGGAAGTGCCATTCAATCAGAGTTGAGATCCTACAGCCAATACCAGTAGAACAACTCACAGGTTCCGGATGGGAACAACATTTCTCAGCTGCCTGTACCTATTGCACTTCTTACTTAGGGGGATGGCATTTCTTTGGGCAATTTAAGCCTACAATATAATTTGGCTATATAAAAAAAAAAATCCTCTGCTTTGGATTTTCTATCCGACAGGCAGCAGTGGTGTGCCACAAGTGACCAACTTTGACTGTGGAAGCACAGCGCTTTGTCCCAGACACCACCATACTAAAAAGGAGATGCATTAATTGATCTGTAATGAGGAACACAAGCGGGACGGGAGGAAACAGACAATATCCAGATTATGCTCTCCGACTGCCTCTGGGTATTGGTTCTGCTTTGTGACTCACTGTTTTCACAAACTTACCATTCTATATTGTTCTCTGAAGACAACTCCGGTAGAGAGGGGGGAAAAAATAAAAGTCACCATGCTCTTCCTGTCTTCCTCTGTAGGACATAAAAGATAGTGAAGCCCCAGACTATTTGGGCTCTGGGCTAAGCGCACAAAAAAGGAGACCGGAAAAGAAGAAATACATTTCCAAGTTTTTTCTAAAACCCTTTCCTCATGCAAGGGAATTTCTTTTTCTTTTGGTAAACATATCTACACACAAAAGCTCTAAGTATTCCGAACTGACAAAAGATTTTAAGGGATTTCTTACGCTAACCATTAGGCCTCTTGTACACTACTGCTGGTAAAACTGACGTTTAGGAGCAATTGGGCATTTTCTTTCAATTGCCCCTGAACTCTCCTCGGTTATCTTATCAGTCCACATACACAGGATTATTTACCGTCGTTTCTAGGCAGTTGAGATTAGAGCCATTTTTTGGAATGCAAAAAAATGCATTCAGAAGCTGAGTTTACCAGCATTTCAAGCGCGTCTAACAGGCGTTTAGCCACGATTCATTTACAGGCATTTTTTCATACCCTTCTAAAACGTAAAAGCGCTAAAACTCCGCTAAACACAGCATGTAATGGCGGCAAAACAGACGTTTTAAATGTCGGTTACCATCTGTCAAGTTAAATCGTTCAGGAGAGGTTGTAAAAATGTCCCGTGTGCATGAAGCCCAAGATAATCCAGTAAAATTTTGAACCTCTTTATAATAAAAAGACTTGATGATTTTATGCCCTGTAGGATACTAACTTTCGTGATATTACTCGCTATAACTAAATGGTCAAGTGCAGGATAGCGTAAGTCACTTAAAGTTGAAATAAAAAAGAAAAACTTTTTTTTTCCTGTAGCCATGAAGGGCTTATAGCACTTTTCCAAGTGTCAGGGCTGGGCTCACTCATTCCTTCTCTGAGCTGGCCGCTCAGCTGTCGGCTAATTGCCAGCTCCTATCTCTCCACAGTTACTCAGCTGTTGATATCCTGCTCGTTAGTCCTGCAAGCCGTCCAGCCCAGATGCTCTCTGCCTTCGTCAACATCACAGAGACCATCTCATGCATTCCTGTTAAAGACTTGCTTGGCTGACATCCCTTCTGGCTCCAGATCCTGCTTGCTGTTTTACTACGCTCATCTCCGGCTCCCCAACGTTTGGCTTGTCTGACTATACGTTCTGGTTCCTGAACTCTGGCTATGTTTTGACTACGTTTGTTCTATTTACTTTTGTTATTAAACAAGTGTGAATTACCTGTACTTCTGTCTCGGTCAGATTTTATGGTTTCTGACAACAAGCTGGAGGTTTCAGGACCTTCCTGCCAGTACTCGGGACACGGGAGCAGGCGTCCAAATGCACCAATTCAGAAGTGTGGGTGAATTGAGGAAAACACCATTCAAATCAATCTGATATAGTCACAGTGTATGGCCTCAGCTGGTGCTTCTACAGCCACACCCCATGAAGTGTTTCACCCCACCCACCCAGGTTTTGTCACAGAGCTCACCAAGTGTGACCAAGACCCAGTGGGTGGTGCGAAACACGTCTGGGGGCATGGCCTCCGCAGTGCCAGCTGAGGCCATACCCTGACTATATCGGAACGGTTTGAGCTGTGTCTTTTCCTCTGTTCACCCAAACCTTATAATCCCTGGCAGTTTTATTTTTGCCATCTGGGGAGATTTCCCTTCATTTCTGGTTTCATAGCCACAACAAGAAATGAGAGGAAATCCCTCCAAAGTGAGAGAATTCCTGGTTGCCACCAGAACTAGTGTACCAATCAGAAGACTTCCCTTCTATTCCTGTTCTAGCAACAACCCAAAATTTTGGAATCTTACTTTTACAGGCCAAATAGAGGTGTTCTAATCCCTCTCTATTCTATCCAAAACCAAAAGCGTTTCCTTTAGGTATATTTAAAACTTCCTTCCTCCAGGACGGTCCTGGAGGAACGCCTTACTCAAATTTCCTTCATCCCTTCCGTTCGGTCGCCAGGGGAGAAATAACCAGTACTTCCAGGTACGACGAGTCACATGACCCACTTTCTACTACATGACAGTTAGTGCTTGGCGATTGGTCCAGTGCTCTCACGGAAGAGACTCCTCAGCCCTCTGCAAGGAGCTTACACCAGGTATTCTTTCCTCACTCCACATGGCCAAATGGAGCAGCGGGTAAGAAGAAAGGAGTGCATATTATACTGGGGAGGAGGGGAGTTTAATTATTGTGCTAGTACACCTGTATGTGCAAAGTAATGGATCAAGGTAATATTCAAATACAGAATCAACTCTATGGCCTTTATTTCTAAATGCTTAGCAGCTGAATAGACAACCACAACACTCAGAATGGTGCTATGTCCCACTACTTCCCACTCCTCTTGCCTCCCTTGTTCAACAAGGCATTTCATCACACTTTACGCTAACAGACGAGGATGCAGAAAGAGGTGGACTACAGAGCAACAATGAACGTTGTGGTTGGAATGTATACAAAATGCTACCAATCCAGGGCTTCTGGAAACGTCAGGACTTCACGTTCTTTTAATACGATGTTCTTGTAGCATTTGAGCGAGTAAAACAGAAGGAGAAAAATGGAGAAAAGGATAGAGAAAAAAGGACAGAGAGAACAGCTTTCGAAACCATATGACGAGGTCCTGTAGTGCCTACTCAAAGTTTACAGACCTTCAAATATTCCATAGTCTACTGCTTTATCATTCCACACCCATTTCACTAACGAGCAGAAACACAAAGCAATGCTTTAAAACAAGTCACATGATTGCCATAAATCCTCAAAAAAGGTGGGGCCCACCCTACGTTACCAGCAATTACTGTATCCGAAAAGAAGAAGTATATGCAGAACATCAAAGGAATACAGCATTCCAATATAAATCATTTAATCTACTCTGAAAAGAAGAATATATAATATATCATTCCAGATCTTCATATTTCAACCAGCTCTATGGCAACTAAGAATTTACTGATCTTCCGCATGATGATAACTCTTCATGGGTCGCCTCAATTTATAGCTGTGCAGCGTTTACCATTCATTACGCTGTCATATCATATTTAAAGTATTACTTGGAGTTATATAAGCCAGGCTGACATATATTAATGTAATATTGAACGTTGAGCGAGATAGAAAATGCGATAACGTTTAAAAAA
Organism: Lithobates pipiens; assembly: GCF_037356315.1. Taxonomy (NCBI): domain Eukaryota; kingdom Metazoa; phylum Chordata; class Amphibia; order Anura; family Ranidae; genus Lithobates; species Lithobates pipiens. The sequence goes on from NW_027507764.1 coordinate 545,695,972, forward strand.
TGGATATTTTTATTTAAAAAGATTTTTATTCTAATAATATACATTACTCCGGATATGGGGTTACAAATACCTTAGGTTTAACATAATTAATATGGTATTCATTACAAATTTTTACATCTAACCCATCACAGTTTATGAAACCTAACTTATTTATCATGAAATAAAAAACAAAAAAAACACACCACTAACATTTTGCATGAATGTCAATTTACAAGCACACATTATTTTGTGTGTACATTTTTATATATGTATTGCATCTCCTTCTAAATGGTTATTGAGGTGTAATGTAAAAAGGGGAACTTTTTACATTACACCTCAATAACCATTTAGAAGGAGATGCAATATATATATATAAAAATGTACACACAAAATAATTATGTGTGTGTAAATTGACATTCATTAATAATGAGTTTATAAAACCTAACCTTTTTCATGAAATTAATAATATTTGTGCATCTAATTATATATAATTATATTTGTGTCCCTTGATTGCTTTTCACCACCGTAAATATTTAGAAAAAATAAGAAATAAATATTTAGAAAAATAAGATTTGTTATTTTTTAAAATACATTTTATTTTTTCTTTAAATATTTATTTAAAATTACAACTTTGTATCCATTTAGAAAGAGATAGCTTGTGTGTATGTGTGGTGCAATGTAAAAAAGGAAGGAGAAAAAAAAATAAAAAAAGAGAAGAGGAAAAAAAAAAAAAAAAAAAAAACACAAATTGACAAATTTTAAAGTGGAACTAAAGTGTAAAAAAATAATAAAAACCCTAGCAGGCTTTTTATTGCAGAAGACACAGGTCTCTATTACAATAAAATACCATTTACTTGCTTGTTTGCAATCCCTTGTAGAAGTTGTACCAAACTGCGAATTCCAGCACACTGCCTGTGAGCCGGGAGGACTGCACCCCTGAGCATGCGCAGGAACAACATCATCCAATGCCAGCCAATCAAGACAGCTGAAAAGCGGCACACAGAAAGAAGCCAGGGAAAAAATGCCAGAGACCTTGTGACGTTGGATTGCTGGAACTAAGTATTTAAGGTTTTTATTTCATAATAAACTAAGGGTAGCCATGCAAATCAATAATGTAGGTCAGATCCATTACGCTAAACATTATACTTTTAAAATGACAAGAGCCCCTCTATAAAAGGCTCAGGGTGGAAAATAGTTATACGACTTGGTAGAAATCCTGTAATTACTCCATATCTGTTTTTTTCTGCAGCGTAATGAGTTTCTTTCATTCACTGCTCACAAATGGTGCAAGACAGCACTCGCCTCCAGTCTTTATATCCGATTTATCTGAACACAGGAAGGGCGTCTGCAATTGCAGCATGACAACAATTAATTGCAGTCATTTCCAGCAATGGATTTCTACAACTCATCTTCAATAAAAAAAAAAAAAAATTAAAAAATCATAAAATGTTATCCCCAAAAAACACACTTTATCCAACATTACCCTTGATGAGCCCCATAAGCTGATGGCCAGCAGGATTCTGGTGGACACCAAGGATTTGAGATTGTCATTTGATGCAGCCAAGGACAGCCATATAGGCAAACTAAAATGCCACTCACACCACGTGTGTTGGGCTCCATTGCTCAATGCTGACCCAGTTCTGTGGCAAGCTGAAATCCAATAAGCCCCGTTCATGCCAACATGCTGCTTTTGTAAAGATGAAACATGCCCAATGCCAAGGGTCGATTTAAAAATTGTACAAATAAACTTTGCCCTGGTTGGATCTTTACAAAAAGTAATCAGGCCCTGGTTGTCTCCTCGTCTGCTGGGCCAGTGTAGGAATATTTGAAGATCGATCGTGTGTTTTTAAAATGTGGGCTAATATAAATACATTTAAGAATAGTCTTATTTAAAATGTAGGAAAATGTATTAAAATATTTAAAATGTAATATTTTTCAATAAATTAAAAACATTTTTTATTTTAATTAAATTTAAAAAATATTTAAAGCCCACCTTTTGCTTGGTATCTCTAGGGATGGTCAGTTCCTGTAGATTTTTTATGACTTTTTTCCCCCTCTACTCCCTGCCACTGTGAACAGTAACAAAGGGACAGCAAATAAAGATGGACAGGGAAATGCAAAATATAGACAAAAGGAAGCAACAAAACCACACACACACACACACACACACACACACACACACACACACACACACACACCACTAAAAAACAAAGCAAAAAGTACTGACCTTTTCTCCCTATACAATAAAAAAAAAAAAAAAAAAAACCCACACGCACAAATGGCAGGAGATCGCCTTAAGTAAACACATAAGTAATCTGTATTTTCAGGCAATAAAATAAGTATCTCTCAGCAGCATGCATATTTCCCCATGTTTTGTCCCTTTCAAAATGCTGCAAGTACACAAAATTACCTGGTGATCCTGCCAGAAATCTAGCAGGCTCATAACTTACTGTATTCTCTGTCATAGTGTAAGCATTGGTAACCCTGCCCAGTTCACCTTTGTGAACTACAGACCACCTCCCCCATGTTATGGAGATAAGGAGAGAGGGAGGTGTTCTGAAGTCCTAACACTTCCTGTTCTTTGGCGACAACACTGCACCCCCACAGATATGAGTGAACGTGGTCACACTAGGACAGGAGGTGTTAAAACTTCTCTCCTTATCTCCATAAAATGGAGGGCGGGGGGGGGGGGTGTACTGTAGTCCTCAATGGTGTTCTGGGCAGGATGACCTACACTGTCCACATTGCAGCACAGTGCAAAGGAAGTGTGTTACTGGCAGGATTGTCAAGTGAGCATAAAAGCCTAAATAAAGAACACTCATGAAGCCACAACAGCTGCTAGATATTACATTAAATTTTCCTTGGTGTAGAAAGCAGAGTTCTACTTTAACAGGAATGATGAAAGCCTTCAGAAAAGGTGGAGATATCCAGGTGTCCCTCCACAACCCCCGGGGCGGCTGCACTGGGCTGGGACACTCCGAAAAGCAATTCTGCAGCTCAGTTTCCATGATTACCTGTGAAGACGGTTCCCATTCAGCTCTATTCTCCTGTGAGCGAGGAGTCTGCTCCAGAATTTGTCAGAACATGTTTTACAATTTTGTGTGATTTGTCTGGAATACGTGTTCCTTGTATGTACGCCGAGCCCACATGCACCACTGTGCAAGCAATTCCTCTCTATAGAAAAGAACTATTTTGTGGCATTTTGTGCATGTAATCCCCAACAATGACCTTTTATCCCCAACAATATATACCATTAAAAAAAAAAAAAATGTTTTATCAGTTTAAGGAGTTTAAATATTAAATACACATCGTTCCTGCCAGGAACCCAGTGCAATCCTGTGCACACTGCATTATCTCAAAAAATAAAGGATTTCAGTCCTGTCCCGTTCACTCCCATGGACTACAGACCCCCCCAGCCCAGGTTATGCAGCCAAGTTGTACCGTAGTCCTAGAGTGACAACACTGCTCCCCCATACATCCAATGGGAGAACATTGTCATCACAGGACCACCAGGAGTCTACCTGATCCAGGAGGAGATCACCGGAGAGGCAGCAGCTCCGCTCCTCCAGAATGTATGAGCCGGGCTTCGTTTTAAAACCGAAATGTTATACATTTAGCTAAAAAAAAAAAAAAAAATAGAGAGTTAAAACTTCTGTCAGATGATATTTATTTCTGCCTGTGGCCCCACTGGAGAGATTTCCCTTTCCTCGTACAATAAATGGGGAATCCAAGGAGTCATCGAAATAGGAAGGCACAGACAGCAATCAAAATGTTGTTTGAAGTTCTAACCTTTCCCCTCTCTAAAAAATTGTTTTTGTCTACATCCCTGACGGAGAGACGTCCCATTGTTTCCTGTCAGACAGGAAGGGGAAGTGGTCCTAAATTACGACAGAGCAACAAAAATGTCCCAGCTCTGCCCCAGCATTAAACCAACCCAGCTCCATCCCAAGACTACACCTTCCCAGCTTTATTCCTGCCACTAACCCTTCCCCACCCTTTCCCCTCCCCTGCTCTGTCCCCTCGCCCCAGCCCTCGCCTGCTCTGTCCCCTCGCCCCAGCCCTCGCCTGCTCTGTCCCCTCGCCCAAGCCCTCGCCTGCTCTGTCCCCTCGCCCAAGCCCTCGCCTGCTCTGTCCCCTCGCCCCAGCCCTCGCCTGCTCTGTCCCCTCGCCCCAGCCCTCGCCTGCTCTGTCCCCTCGCCCCAGCCCTCGCCTGCTCTGTCCCCTCGCCCCAGCCCTCGCCTGCTCTTCCCCCCTCTCCCCAGCCCTCGCCTGCTCTTCCGCCCCTCGCCCCAGCCCTCGCCTGCTCTTCCGCCCCTCGCCTGCTCTTCCGCCCCTCGCCCCAGCCCTCGCCTGCTCTTCCGCCCCTCGCCTGCTCTTCCCCCCTCGCCCCAGCCCTCGCCTGCTCTTCCCCCCTCGCCCCAGCCCTCGCCTGCTCTTCCCCCCTCGCCCCAGCCCTCGCCTGCTCTTCCCCCTCGCCCCCCCCCCTAGCCCTCGCCTGCTCTTGCCCTCGCCCCCCCCCCCCCTAGCCCTCGCCTGCTCTTCCCCTCGCCCCCCCCCCTAGCCCTCGCCTGCTCTTCCCCTCGCCCCCCCCCCCCTAGCCCTCGTCTGCTCTTCCCCTCGCCCCAGCACTCCCCCTCATCCCAGCCCTATCCTATGGCTACCCTATCCCAGCTCTATCAGAGCACCAACCTTTCTATATCTTGGGACTGACCCTTCTCTTCCATAACTATGCACTAACCCTCCACAACAAAATACAATTTGGCTAGAAATAGATTTTGTTTTGTCACAGATTTTTTTATTTTTTTTGGCATTACTATTTGTGCCTTCGTCACCAAGAAAGGAAGTGAGTGATTATCTCCCCAAGGGTCACGGTATCACAGATATATAAACCCCCAGACTTTTTTTATGCATCTCCTTGAAGAAATATTGCTCTTCAACTGTTGTCTTGGTGGTCACCGAGACAGGAAATGATGAACATCCTCCGAAGCAGGGACACATTCAGCAATACAAACATCGCGGGAGCCATTCCACACTCCAACCAAAGCTTTTGTTAAGGTTAGATCAGAGTTCCACCACTTATTCTTGCATGTGTGGACACCAAAAAAGTGATTTTGTTTTAACAGTGCATGCATTTGTTCCTGTATGCAAATATTAAAAAGGTTAACATTGATTTTTCATGCTTTATTTCTGAATAATAATAATATTTGAATCTTTTAAAATATGACTCCGCATGGGTGGTACACATTTGTTGGCCTCAGGGAAGAAAAAAGAAAGGAGGAAGAAGGAAAATCTAACAAAATCACCAAGCTTTGGCTGTGAATTGTTATTAATGTATGAGGAAAGTTCAGGTAACAGAAATAAAAGCCGACAAGCCTCTCTAAGCAGCAGGACCATGCAATATGAAAAGGAGCCGCTTGTAATGTAGTTAATAGGCAGCTATGAAAACACACCCCTCCTGCTGTAACCGAACGTCCCCCGACACAAGCAACAGTGCAAATGACATGACAAAAGCCGACAGCAGAGGGAAGGGGGAACAAAGCAAGCTTGATGCAATTTAAATAGTTTGCTACAATTTGCATATACATTTAAAAGTAGACCTGTCACAACGGATGCGGACATTCTGTAAAGCTATAAATGCCACTCCAGGCCAACCAAGTGATTGATTAATGCTCTGGGTGTAAAGGGATGTGCCTCCCGCATTCTTCTCCAACAAAAAAAAAAAAAAAAAAAAGTGTCAGGGTGGCTTCCAAGATTATAGAAGATATTATATTGGCTAGTGGGCTCTAGGTTTACTGAATGTTTAAAGTGATATTCTTCAAAAGTAATCCATACACATCCACTATCTATACCATTCCATACCAGGCCTATTCCGACACTCCTCTCCTATATGTAAAAATCATTTTTTGATAGAAAATTACTCAAAACCCCCAAACAGGGAATAAAATGGCAGTCATTGCAACTTTGTGTCACACGCTATTTGCGCAACAAATTTTAAAACACGTTTTTGGGGGGAGAAACGGTTTCATTAATAAAAAAAAAAAAATTTATAAAAAACACACGCAACAGTAAAGTTAGCCCAATCTTTTGTATAATGTGAAAGATGTTGTTAGGCCGATTATAGAGATACATGTCACGCTTTAAAATTGCGCACACTTGTGGACTGGCTCCAAACTTTGGTACTTGAAAATCTCCCCAGGCGATGCTTTACATTTTTTTTTACAGGTTACCAGTTTAGAATTAAAGAGGAGGTGTATTGCTAGAATTGTTGCTCTCGCTCTGACTCACACGGCGATACCTCACATGTGTGATTTGAAAGCATTTTACATATGCGGGCGCAACTTACAAGTGTGTTTGCTTTCACTTCGGTGCGCAAGCACACAGGGACGCTGTAAATTTTTATTTTTTTAACGTTTATTTTACTTACATTTTTTTATTTTTACACTCTAGATTACATTTTTTTGATCACTTTAATATCTATTACAACATGTAAACATCCCTAGTAATAGGAATGGTGCGTTACAGGTCCCCTTTATGGAGAGATGTGGAGGTCTTTAAAGCGGAGGTCCACCCAAAAATGGAACTTACGATATAAGGGAGTTGACCCCCTGATATGCCACATTTGGCATGTTTTTTTTTTTTTTTGGGAGGGGGGGGCCCCCACTAGTACCCAGTGCCCACACTTACAATACCGGCGCCGCAGAGAGGAGGCTGAGACGAGCGGGGCTTCGTTCCTTCTCATCGCTGGACTCCAGGACAGGTAAGTGTCCGATTATTAAAAGTCAGCAGCTGCAGTATTTGTAGCTGCTGACTTAATTCTTTTTTTTTGGCATTTGCATTGCAAAAATATCAATAAAAAAAAAAAACGAACAATCTCTTTCTTTCCAGGAGAGTTCGACTTGGTTTACTTCCGCCGGTCGGATGTGATGTCATAACGACGCTCCCGGGCCTCCAAAAAAAGGTCATAGAGATGATTTCACACTTGCCATTAAAAATTAAAGTAGATGTAAACACAATCAAAATATTACAAGCTTTAAAAATGTTAATGTAATTTCAAGAGTCTGTCAGCCATCAGGGAGGGTATATAGGTGGGATGAAAGGGTGCGATTATAACGATAAAGGGGAGTACGGGAGAGAAACAAAAGTTTCTAATTTTTTTTATTTTTTTTTATATTTTTTTCAAATATTACTGGTTCATCGTTGGGCATCACATGCAATTCGCACCGCACTGCTGTGCAGATCCCATGGGATGTTTGCGCAATGCGAATTCAGTCATACACATTGTATGGCTGACATTGCATCGCACTCACGCGAAAATGGTGCAGGAGCCCTTTTTTTGGTCTGCACTGGAAATGGATCGTATGAGTGTTCACACCCACGTGATCGGATTCCTGCACCATTTGGCAGTTCACGCTGCAATATACAAACCGATCTGGGTGGGTGTCATTAAGACCCCTTTCACACTGGGGCACTTTGTAGGCTCTACAGCGCTAACTATAGTGCCTGCAAAGCCCCCTGAAAGAGCCACTGCTGTGTATCCAATGTGAAAGCCCCGAGGGCTCTCACACTGGAGCGGTGCGCTGGAAGGATACAAAAAAATAAAAAATTCCTGCTAGCAGCATCTTTGGAGCTGTGAAGGAGCAGCGTATACACCACTCCTGCCCATTGAAATCAATGGGGCAACGTGGATATACCACTGGCAAAGTGCTGCTGCAGCAGCGCTTTGCAGTGGTTTTTAGCAGGGTCGGTAAGGCGGCGCTAAAAATGGCGCCACTTTAGCTCCGACACCGCTCCCGTCCCAGTGTGAAAGGGGCCTAACTTTCAATCGACACCCACAGCGGTCCGCATAGGACAGTGTGAACCATCTGCGAGTTCTACGCGCCGCAGAAATCGGCACTGGAATCACACTAGTGTGAACCGATCCCGACTGTTCCTTTCAGACTGTCATTTGAAATTTATTTATTTGTAAAATATTTAAAACCAAAACCCACAGCTTTCAATAAAACACCACCTGGTAATCAAACCACGAACATCTTTGTTCAGACACTTCCTTTAATACCGAACGCTCTGTCCTTGCCTCGCAATTGTACAAATTTGTATAATAAACTCAACATCTACTTTAAAAAAAAAAAAAGGTAAGAAGCCACTCAAAATAGGAAGTTGATTCAATCTTTTTTTCAATGTATTTTGAGATTATGACTCAATGGGGCGAAGAGCTTCAAAAAGCACTTATCAAATACCTGAGGAACAATAAAAACACACTAAATGCTCCCATTAGTTCAAAAAAGAGGAGTGCGAGAAGAATCTTGCTAAGAAGCATAAAATCAGACCCCGCCTGCAGTGCTCCCGGATTTTATCTGCTCATAAAAACACTTTCACTAGATGTCTGAATACTGGTACATCGATGATATACATATGTATATCCAAAACACAAAAATGTTATATATTGAACCTTAAAGCGGAGCTCCACCCGATTTTAAGAGAATATATCAAGCTGATTAAATAGATGTCATAAAGCAAAAACTGGACTTTCTACTGTACCCTCTTTTTTCCTTCTCATGTTGTCTAGTTCCTGTATCTTGCAAATGCGGATATGGGTGGGGTTAGTGTGGATAGTCAGGATACCCAGGAGTCAGTGCGGCGGCCTGGCTTAGCTCTGTTGCCATCACAATGGGGCGGGACTTCCGACAACGACGCCTGTTGCGATGGCAACCTGAGCTGTTGACGGCGCTCCTAATTAAAAGTTACTGCGCGTGATCGGGGATACAAAGCTGGTCGATCAGCGGCACTGTATCCCGGAAAAGGATGCCTGTGGGCTTCACATGCCCACAGGCGAGATGAGAAGCGGCTCTAAACATTTAAAAGTTGATTTTAGAGAAAACTGACATCTTTAAAACTGAAAACCTGGAACAAGTGAGTTATAAGTTTACAGAACATAATCTTTTTGATTGTACCAAAAAAAAAAAAAAAAAAAAAAAACAATTTGGGCAGTGGAACCCCGATTTAACCATCCTTCAGAGGAAATAGCTGCATTTGTTTTAACTATTCAGGCTTTTCATTTTTCTTTATGTACACATGGTGGTCCTGCAAGTAACACTTCCTGATCCTCCACTGCATCGATGGAAGGAGCCATAGTCGTCTCCCAGGCTGGCCCCCAAACATGTGCTCCTCTCCATCTTAATTACTAGAAAGAAGAGTTTTATTGGTCAGTGTGATTATGTGACCAACGTGCACTTGGCATTGTGAGCATTATGATGGATACTCATTCCAGGACTGTGTATTGTGGTGTGCAGAACCATTACACCGACAGTATGGGAGATCACGGCCAATTATGGTTCAGAGGGTTGGCCAGGATATTTGGAGTTGGTTCACTCTTTCATTTATCATGAAAGGGTGAACTTACGGTACCCTCTAAAGTATAATTAAAATGGTAAAACTTTGTTTGTTCATCCTTAGTTTGTCTTTTACCATCATGTCCCCAGAAAAGTAATAGAGGGAAACTATTCCAATGAGGAATGGTGGCCTAGGAAAACCCAAGGAATTTTCTTAATTTGCAGGACTCTAATCTGCACTTAGAATTTTGGCTATGGGACAGGAAGTGAAGGGAAATCCCCCAAGGGGGCACAGGTGCCAAAAAAAATGAACCAACAAGGGTTATAACCCTCCTTTATGCTATCCAAAATTAAAACAAGTTTTGCCCATAGTTCTACTTGAACACCATAAATGAGCCCACCATTAATTACAATTCTATTAAAGCAACCAACCGTTTGTTTGAAATGCTGGTAGGTTACCTGTTTAAAGCAGAGTTCCACCCATTTTGAAGGTCCAAACCACTCTCATGCCAATCCTAAATGCTGTAATAAATGGCAATTTACATATATTTTGCACATACAATTTTTTTTTACTGTTATTCTGCAGCACCTCTGGCTGCAGCCACCTAGGCGATTACGTCACTAGGTGATCTGCAAGGGCTCATGGGATAGCGGCGTCATATATCCCAGGAGTCCTTGAGAATCGCCTAGTGACGAAATCTCACGTTATTTCCAGACAGAAAAGGACACGAATGGGATGTCATGATTGACAGGTTGCTATAAAAATGGGATGGGAACGTCCACTAATGCCGCCATTGTTATGGCCCCATCGGGAAGAGAGCTGCTCAGTGCGCAGGCGCGAGATCGGGAGGTACACGATGGGTAGCCCAGCTGCACCGAATCCCAGAAATCAAGAGAGGAGGGCTTCAGATGCCCACAGATGACATGGAACCTGCCTGCTTCCAAGATCTGGTTAGTCTACAGGGACTACACATAGGACCAAGTGTTGCTAGATATGCTTAAAACAAGTATGGAAGAGTGTTTATAAAAAAATAAAGTATTTGGGGGACTGGAACTCTGGTTTAATGGTTTATGAGATTCAGCTGTGTTTATTTGCAATGCTCAAATTGCCAGAAAATTGCCATAGTTATGGTCGGTATACTGAGGTCATATTTGGCAATTTTGTAGCCCTCAGTCACAAAAACAGCAGTTTGGCATCTACATCTTCATCTGTTCCTCACTTTCCAATGACCAAACCACTAACTGTGGTGGACATTCTGGTTTAAAGCCATTAAAGTTTTCATGCCAACTGCAAATCAAAATTAGTATTGCGGATGGCAAACTGATATAGTTTAAATTTCATGGAAACCTCTAAAAAGTTCTGTGAAAGAAACTTCACATTCTGTATGTATTAGGGCCGGTTCACACTGCTACGGTGCGAATTTTGCGCGAATTTGATTCGATTGCGTTGCAAATTTTCATTGCGAATTCTGTGTGTGTGTGTTCTGGCGAATCTACTGCGATTTTATGGCAAATATTGCATTGAATTTGCATCGCACACGAAACTTGCACAGGACCCTTTTTGTATGCAACTAAGATTTGAAATGCATTGATGTGAATGACACTAATGGAAAACGATGCTATTTAAATGACTTGCGAATTTGAGCAATCGCAGCGGCTCAAATCCGCAACAGAGTTTGCAGCAGTGTGAACCGACCCTTAAACTGTACTCCATTTTTTATGTTTTGCACAGGATCTCCCTATTCTATAATGTATTAACATTCCCTACACCCTGATAAGAAACTAGCCTGCCTATAATTGTAATATTAATGCAATACCTATGCAAAACCTGAAAAAAAAAAAATATATATACATTTATATATATATATATATATATATATATATATATATATATATATATATATATATATATATATATATATATATATATATATATATATATATATATATATATATATACGGTATATATATTCAAAAGCACCAAATAATAAAATAGAATAGTTATTTGGTAAAAAGTGGAGAGTATTTTGTGTCTGTCCCTACTGCAGCAGTAATTTATTTGGAACCACTGATCAATATAAAGAATAGGAGTAGCCCAGTCATGCACTGAAATTTCACCATCAAAAAAAAAAAAAATAAAAAAAAAAAAAGGCAAAAAAAAATAAAAAGTGCCAATAATGGCTGCCAAAAACGGCCTCCATTTTAACTTACGGTGTGTTTTTCATAGGTCATGCAACTTAAAAAGAAGCATCCAAAAGGCAACATTGGTGCATTTTTTTTCAAGTATTCTTGCTGCGTTTTCAATGAGGAAGTACATTTTTGATGTGGTTTGCCAAATACACCAAGCAGGATTTTTAACATCCCTCCAAAAAGGTGCCGATAAATTTATATTCACGATATTAAAAAGTTGAATATATATATATATATATATATATATATATATATATATATATATATATATATATATATATATATATATATATATATATATATAATGTCAAATTTCGGTTTTCGGCCAAGTATATGAATTTTCAGTACTAAAATTCTCATTTCGGAGCACCACTATTGCCCATCTATAAAATTTCCAAGACCGTTTCAAAATGCAAAGTCAACAAAAGCTTTTGCACTAACCCAGATGCAAAGTAACAGGATCATAATGCCCAAGTTTTTTTTGTTTGGTTTTTTGGATAAACCGTCGAGAAAGCTGGGCACCTGGTTCCAAAAATACATAAAACAGCGGAAAAGGCATTCCAGTTAATGTGGGGGTGGCGGCTGAAATATCTTGCATTGCGCCAGAAATTCACAGCTAAGTAATGTTTCCAAACACAATGATTGCAATAGTTTTTCAAGCCATTTGCACAGGCAAGCAGCAAATAATTATAGCGTTAGTAAATAATTAGTAGCTGTGTAGTTTTAATTATTCTTAAATCATCCCAAAAAAAATTAAAATTTCGGTCACGGTGTTCGTGGGGGGAGGAGGGGGGGATGGAAATCCACATTAAACTGCCTTGATTCTACTGGGTGTTTGTCTTGAGCAATGTATTGGAATTTGTTTGGGCCGTAGTCTTTTGTTCCAGCCACCAGCAAGAAGCTACATGTGAAGCCGCACTGACAGGCTGTCGTTTTCAGGAAGATCTGTAAATAGAAAACATTTTACATGTTCATATTTGCCTTTTAAGAAACTAAAATTTAAAAACGGTCTGTATCACGGTTTCGGTCTTGAAGTGAAAGGGCAGTAAGAAATGTGTGAACATTGCACCCGTCAAACCATTCTACAAAATGCCCTTTGCAAGACGCTGGATACTGGGCATCTGCTTAGAGAGCACCAATCAGGAGTGGACATTTGTAAGATCCATAATAATGTAACCTTACCTAACAGGGATAGGTGTGTGTGATGTTATTTGCTTGCATTTCCTCCCTGTCAGAGCTCACAAAAAAAAAAAAAAAAAAAAAAAAAAAAAAAAAAAAAGGGACCATACCTTACAGACAGTAAGATGTCTGAGGTCTCCTCTGTTAGGGGAAACTCTTATATCCAAAACGTGGAAGCTCCGCTTGTTTGCTTCCCCCTCCACTGCCACATTTGCCACCTTTCTGGGGGGGGGGGGGGGATACCTGTCAAAACTAGGTACCCACTCCCAAGTAAGATCACCACAATCGTTGTGGGGCGATCCATGCAATTTCCAAGCGCCTCCTCATTCCCAAGTTTGCCTTCTGGAAGACACAGGTCCCAGAAGACAGCAGGACCATTCAGAAAGCGCAGAGCCTGCACCCGGACACGGAACGGCTGGGAGTGCCGACACTGCGGGTTGCCTGGACAGGAGTGTCCTTATATTAATTTTAGCTGCCGACTTTTAATTTCTTCTTTTTTCCCCAGGCTGGAACGCCTCTAAGTCTAGCGAAGTGCATGACACCTCCCGGCCTTAAGCTTGGTTATTTATATCTGACTTTATAGTACTCCCAGAAGACAGCCATCGTCGTCGTTCCAGGTGAGCAAAACTAATCCTTCTGAGCTCTGCATCTTAAACAGGAGAGTCACTGCAGCTGCCATGCCCGCCCCTCCCCTCCCCCTGTCCAATCACAGAAGCCTTGAAACACATTTACAAAATGCAAAGGCTTCTGAGAATGGGCAGCAAAGGGGAGGAGCGGACTTTGTGTGCTTCTCCCCCCTCAGATTAGGCAGATCAATAAACCTGACAAATATAAATAACATATAAGCCTGGAGATGTCATGCAGCTCCTTGGACTTAAAGTGGTAGTAAAGTCTTAGTTTTTTACTTGTACCTACAGGGTAAGCCTATAATAAGGCTTACCTGTTGGTACAGTGAATGTCTCCTAAACGTGCACCGTTTAGGAGATCTTCACACTGTATGCAGCTGGTGACGGCACGGCACATATGCTCTGAAAGGACGGCATACCCGTGTCATCCCTTCAGAGCTCGGTTAACGTCATTCGTGGCTTGGCCAAACAGCCGACAACTCCAAAGGAAGACTGGGTGAAGATGGAAGCCCTCTCAGCGGTGACCATACAGCTGGAGGGATTCCTTCTATGGTATTTCATAATGTGCTAGCATGCCAAAAAACACAACCTAGATCAAAAAACAGAACAGGTAGCTGCTTACAGGAAGGCCAGCAGAGACATCAATGGACAATATCAAGGACAGACCAGCATGCTGTACAGCAGATACAAAGAGGAGATGAAGGGAATACGGAGATTTCTGCCTCTCCTGCTCTGGAATTTCAAAAGGTTTTCTACCTCTGTGACCCGGTAAACATTCCATCAAAGCCCCCTCCTCTCCTCTCATCTCATCTCCCTCCTCCTGTTAATTAGTCTTTGTGATGTAAGCACCTAATACATAAAGGAATCTGCAAGTTCCAACCCAGAGAAGCAGCATCACCTCCATTCTCCTCCGGCAGGGGAGGCCGTGTGAATAGATCAAAGCCTGGCAGACATGGGAAACACAGGGAGTCCTGCTGAGAGCAATCTACCAACTCCTCGTCTACCGCGCCCGCCAATCAATACCGAGGGACGCAACGCAAATCTTATCAAAAAGGGAAACTACACTTCATTTTAATCAATGCACACTGTAATAACCCTGCTTCATTGTATTGTAATAGATGTGCATGGGGAAAGATTTTTTTTTTGTCATATATATATATATAAAAAAATGTGCGTGTGTGTATATTGATGGATAGATATATTGTTTTTTATTTATTTGAGCTGCACGATTCTGGCCAAAATGAGCATTTGCTAGTATAAAAAGATCACGATTCTCGCAACAAAATCTTTTACAAAAAAATAAAATAATAATAATAATAGGCTAACTTTACTGAATATATACACACACTTATATATATATATATATATATATATATATATATATACACACACACACACACACACACACACACACATACATACATACATACATACATATATATATACACATACACACACACACACACATATACACAGCGGAGGTGACTACATAGGTAGTCTCCACTTCCTGTTTGGTTGCAAAGCCTCGCTGACCTCTTCTCCTAATGCAAGTCCCCCAGTCAGTCCCATGGGACAGATTGCAGTGCAGACACAGCCCCATTACATGGGATAACATTATAGTTTCCCAGAAATAGGTTTTAACTGTAACAGAAGAAAAATAAAAGTAGTTGGCCCACAACCTAGCGGTGTTGTGTGGCAGGGGTGTGTAAATCTCAGGACAGGATGGGCAGACAATCTAAATTCTTACCATGCATTTCATATGTGTATTTTGCGGTCTGGTTGGAGCTCAGCCTTATGACCTTCACATTTATTACATATACATATCAAACAACTTCAGTTCCGTATTAGCGCATCCCTTTCTAAACCAGGATGACATTCGTTCTCGAATGACAAGAAATGCGATCCGCTGCTGTACATTTTGACAAGGCTAAAAACGACAATCGTGAGAATGACAGCACTAAATAGACACCAAAATAAATCTGTGTAGATGTAGAAGCAAATACAGTGGTACACAACAGTGTATTAAATGTTTATTTATTCCCCCTCATTATTTCAGTGTTATCTTCTTTCTTGTTTGTTTTCTTTCCGTACTCCTTATCCCTCAAATCCCTTCTTAAAAAAAAATAATAATATGTATGTATGTATGTATGTATGTATGTATGTATGTATATATGTATGTATATATGTATATATGTATGTATATATGTATATATGTATATATGTATATATGTATATATGTATATATGTATATATGTATATATGTATATATGTATATATATATATATATATATATATATATATATATATATATATATATATATATATATATTTATATTAATAATAATAATAACAACACACAACACACCCACACACATTTGGAGGGGCTCTATACAATCGGATAAGGTAGTTTTAATCTGTAAAGGATTTGAAGGTGTTGAACTGACCACATTCACTGGATATATAAAACTTCATTTACTTTTATCTTTCATTTTATCCTATTTTGGTATTAATATAATAATGATGCACTAACCTCTTGCTGCCAAATCACGTACCCGGTACATCACTTGACTTCAATTGACATTCCAGTACATCCGCCGGCTGGTCAGAGACCCCAAAAAACCGGGATCAGCTTTGATCAGGTCTCCGCTATGGTAACCCGGAATCGATGGCATGAAATCACTTCTGGCATCTTGACGCCATTTTTTTTTTCAAATGAGAAGTTTTCAAATACCGCCAATCTTGCCGTGTTGAATGTTTTAAAGTGCAAAGGAGGGATGTTTACATCCCTCCCCCAAATTCCTCCTTTGCACTTTAAATACACTGGTATTGTTGTCCACCATTCCTTATGGACAGCAATACCAGTGATCAAAAGTAAATAAAAATTTAAAGTGCCCGGCCTGCCCCACCCCAAAAGGTGAATGTGTGCATCGGTACCGCATTTACACAAACCGCAATTGTCCCACACGTGAGGCATTACCGCGAACTTCAGATCACAGGCAGTAATTCTACCATTAGACTGTACATATAAAGTGGTAACCTGTAAAGGCTTTTTTTAAAGCATCGCATACAGGGTGACGTTTGGTATCCATTTTTATTTTATAAAAAAAAAAAAAAAAATTGGGATGTGTTGTGGGGGTTTTTTTTTTTTTTATGCAAAAAAGCGTATTTTTTCCCCCAAAATTGTGTTTGAAAAACCGCTGTGCAAATACCGCATGACAAAAGAATTGCAGAACCCACCAATTTATTCTCTAGGGCCCCTGCTTTAAAAAAAAAAAAAAAAAAAAAAAAGGAGTTTATGTAAAAAATTAGATAGATATAGGACACACAAATATGTTTGGGGCAGTGGCGGCTGGTGCTCAAAATTTTTCGGGGGGGTACAGAGAAACTGAAAAAAAAAAAAACAAACAATTGCAGCTACTGTGCCATTAAAATGCAGCCACTGTACCCGTCAATTGCTGACTATGTGGCTTTCAGATGCCGCCCGGGACTTACCTGCCTCGGAGCGGGTCAGCGGTGGTCTCCTGCACATCCTCCGTGTCTTCTTCTGTCTTCTCTCAGGCGTCCAATCACAGCTCTTGAAGTTTGAGCCAATCAGGTGACCGGTAACAAACCCGGCAACCCGATTGCTGAGAGGCGGATTCAGTGTTAGCAAAGCGAAGGAATTGGCTTTGCTAACACACAGCTGAGTGAACAGCGAACGCACAGCATTGTGCCCGCTGTTCACCTTTTTGGGCACCTACTAGAGCCTATGGCTCTAATCAGGTGCTTCAAAAAAAAAAAAAACACAACCCCACCGCTGTAATTCAGATGCCCGGCGCCTAAAAATGGGCCAGGCACCTGAACAGGGGGTGTCAGCAGCAACCATAGATAGATTCATGCATTGCATGAATCTATCTATGGTGATTAGAGTGGTGCAGGAGAGAGGAAGTGGCGCTCCTGCGCCCTTTATGGACGCACCACCACTGCTTTGGGGGTTCCAACTAATTTTCAGAGCAAAAAATAAAAAATAGGGAGGATTTTCACAGGTAAACAAAAAAGTGCAAGAAAATACCTGGTCTAAGTGGTTAATGGGCAGTCATATTGTAGATATAGATATATATGTGGGCAGCATGTGTCGCTTTAAAGAAGTGCCCAGAAAAAACCCCGTTATTCATGATCAAAACACGCATAAACTGCAAATAAAGCCGCCTGCGTGTGAAATGTTTGTTTTGGCGCACAGCGCGATTTTTTCGATGAAGTCTTTCTAAAACATTACGGAGTTGGCCGCTGACGAGAGAGGCCGGACGCCAAAAGGTGTTATCAGTCACCGGACAATAAAGCAGACAGGAAAGCCACCTATCCACAGAGCAGCCGGCAGCTCACCCCTTTCTGCTGGGAAGACAAGAGGCCTACATAGAGGACAACGCTCCCCGAGCTCCCCGACCACACTAATGTGCTTACTTTGGAACGCTATCAAGATGTCGTCGTCTTATTACTTTATATAGAAAGCACACACAAGCCGAAAGTGAAATCACGCCTCATCGTTCAAACCTCCCTTTATTAAAAGGGAACTCCGGAAACTGCCTAAAAAATAAAAATAAAAAAAAAGGAAAGCAGAAGACAAATGGCCCAATTGCCGTATTGCTGGTCGGCACCATTCATTTTCTTAAGGGCTCTTTCTTCTATTTTCATTGCAAGCCAGCAAGTCTGTTTTTCACAAAAACTCAAGCTTTCCTGCAGAATCTATCAGTTTACATGGCTGAGACCTTACACGCAACACTGACAGGGGTGCTTACACTGATCAGCTTTCATTTGTGTAAAACCTTGACACAAAAAAGAAAAAAAAAAAAAAAGTTTGCTGTAACTGATTAGTTGAAAGTGTGAGCTGGCTTCAGTTAGTGTATCTAAATCTAATATATTTAACCCTCCCCTCCCACCAGACTGACAATGCTGCTGTCCGTTGTGCCTCCTGCTGCCTTTCATCCAGAGTAGTGTCTCACTAATACAGGAGGTGCGTTAGAGGCCACATCACCAGGTGAAAACAGAGGGGGAGAGAGGCCAAAAGAAGAAAACGAAAGGCAGCCACCACATCTAATGATTGGCAAGCTGCAATGTATGATGTTTTAGGTTTGTTATGACTTTAAAAAGGATGACTGTACTCTGTCCATGCCACCTAACTGTACTCTGGGTTGTCACTGTCACCGAGGGTTTCCAATGCAGGTAAGTGGTTGCTTCTGTCTGCTGTGCCTCCTGTTATCATTCATCCAAAGTTGTGCGTTACTGGCCACATCACCAGGTGAAAACAGGGGGGAAGAGAGGCAAAAGAAGAAAAATGAAGCAGCCACCACATCGAATGATTGGTAGGCTGCAATATACTTTTGGTTTAATACGGCTTTAAAAGAATGACAGGGCTCTGCTTGTGCCACCCAACTGTACTCCTGGGTTGTCATACGGTCACAGGTTTCCAATGTAGACAAGTGGTTGCTCCTACACGGTCCACTTCTCAACATCAGGAGTCCCAAATGAATACTCACACCATGCAGATGCAACGGAGCACATGCACGCATTTTAATGCTTCACATGTAGGGCTGCCAATTCATTTCAACAAGCGAAAAATGTAGAAAAGCAATCAACCCAAAAAACACATGGTACTGGTCCGAATGTACAGGTTAGCAGATGCGCGAGTGTCATTAACACTTAATGGCATCACCACAGTTCTGCCAAAGGGCAATGTGTTTGTGCGTGTCAGGAAAGTGCACAACCTTGTGCTTGGAACCGCACAAGGTGGGAACTTAGCCCAAGCAGTGACTAAGTGGTGACTAAGTGGTTAGCACTTCCACCTAGCAGCACTAGGGTCATCCATTCAAATCCTAACCAAAGCACTACCTGCCTGGAGCTTGCATGTTCTCCCTGCACGGGTTTCCTCCGGGTACTCGGGTTTTCCTCCTACACTCCAAAAAGACATGCTGGTAGATTAAAGGGGTTGTAAAGCCTCAAGGTTTTTTCACCTTAATACATTCTTTGCATTAAAGTAAAAAACCTTCTCTTGGTTCTGATGGAAACGGATCGTCAAGGTTTGTTGCATATGGGGCCCATGTATATAGTCAAAAGCACCTACAATGGTTCAGGAAGTGAACCATGGCACAATAAAAGAAGGTGGCCTGGTCTGACGAATTCAAAAATGGTTTCAGGAATACAACAAGCTTGAGGTGTTGATTTGGTCTCCAAATTCTCCAGATCTCAATTTGAGCATCTGTGGGATGGTGGAATGTGCTGGAAAAAAAACAAAAAAAGTCTGATCCATAGAGGCCCCACCTCGCAACTTACAGGACTTAAAAGCAGGGGTCTCCAAACTATAGCCCTCCAGTTGTTCAGGAACTACCAAGCCTAGAGTACCCCCATCCATGTATATATGTTTGCCAAGCCTAGAGTACCCCCAGCCATGTATATATGTGTTTGCCAACCCTTGAGTACCCCCATATATGTATATGTTTGCCAACCCTTGAGTACCCCCATCGTGCCCAGTCATGTCTGTGAATGTCAGTTTTACAATGCCTCATAGGGATATGTAGTTCTGCAACAGCTGGAGGGCCGTAGTTTGAAGATCCTCGACTTAAAGTGGAGGGCCCCCCTGAAAACCCAAAAATGTTAAAAATGACAAAAAAATAAAATCTAAAAAAAAATAAAATGAAAAAAAAATTATTTTTCTTACCAGAAATGCCTGTTGCTAGGCACTTTATCCTAATCTTCCTCTTCCTCCTCCGCGGAGATCTTCTGTCTTCGTCGCGGCGTCTTCTGGGTAATGGGTCGCGCTGTGTTCTGGGAACTGTGTGTTCCAGAACACAGCGCGTCCCATTCAGAAAGCGCTGCGGGACTCGCGCATGCGCAGTAGCTGCGGGACTCGCGCATGCGCAGTAGGAAACGGGCAGTGAAGCCGTAAGGCTCCGCTGCCCGTTTCCCTTAGAGGGATTGGCGGCGCCGGGACCCGAGAGCCGAGGGACGGGTCGGCCTCGGGCGGCCGACATAGCGGGCACCCTGGACAGGTAAGTGTGTTTATTAAGTCAGCAGCTGCAGTGTTTGCAGCTGCTGACTTTTTTTTTTTTTTTTTTTTAACTGGCTCTCCTCTTTAAAGGATCTGCTACTCAGCTTGGTGTCAGATACCACACAGCATACACCTTCAGAGGTCGGCGTGGCTGCACTGGAGGAGTCCGATCTCAATTTAGATTCAGGTAGCAATTTTTTTTTTTAAACTTAATTTTCAGTTTTCGGCCAAATGCACCCTGAATTTTCAGTTTTTGGCACCAAAATTTGGTGAACCTCTGATTGAAAGTTGTAAACAGCAAATGCTGGGACAAGAATTCTAAATAGTTTACTGGGGAAGGTTTATATATTTCTATTGTGGGGGCTACAAAATGTCAAAAATGTTGGGGGTTTACTACTAAAAAAAAAAAAAAAAAAAAAATAAGCATGGCAATATTTTTGGGGATACATAGTACTTTAGCAAACCAAATGGCATTCAGTGAGGGCTTAGCTCTATTGAACAATCAGATGCAGAATACTGAGAACGTCTCACATGCCTCTTGTCAGGAGAACTTTAAATCACGCTCGTACACTGGCTCCTTGTTCCAGCTGTACAGTAGAAAATGAAAGGAAGCAAGGCCTTCTGGGAAATGTACACAGAAGTATCAGCCCCAAAGACTCGCCTCCACTCCCCCACAAAAGGAGTCACCCAGCGGTTACAAGGTACATAACAAGTTTACTCATGTCACAGATTAAAACGGAAAAAAAATAAAAAAAACTCTCTTATGAAATCCATCGTGGAAAGTTTTCCTATTAATTAAACTAGTTATTTGCTGTCATCGCTCAGACATCCATACACGAAGGCAGCATCTGATCCTGCTCATCTCCAATGCTCCAAGAGACGGACTTGCGCACGTGATGCAAGTTCATTCAGACATCCTCATAGCTTGTACTTTATTACAACCCTCGTCACTCCTCGCCTAACTCCAGGCAGTTCCAAAAATAATTCTAAAACTTATACCAGTTATGTAATCATCAAAAGTATTATGGAAAGGACTGGCGTTACTACTCCAATCTAAATTGAGATCAGACTCCTCCAGATCAACCATAACATTATGACCACCCACCAAAACCCACCCTGCCATGGACACCACTAGACCTCTGAAGGTATGCTGTGGCACCGAGTAGCAGATCCTTCAAGTCCTGTAAGTTGCGAGGTGTAGACCTCCATGGATCAGATTTTTTTTCCAGCACATTCCACCATCCCACAGATGCTCAAAAAAACTGAAATCTGGAGAACTTGGAGACCAAATCAACACCTCAAACCATTTTTGAATTCATCAGACCAGGCCACCTTCTTCCATTGTGCCATGGTTCACTTTCTGAACTCACGTGACCATTGCAGGTGCTTTTGACTATGGACTTGGGCCTCATTTGCAACACATTGTGATGACACCTATCAGAACCAGGATTAACTTTTTTTTTAGATCAATAGTTATTATTGAGAATGAGGCAGACCAGGAACATCCCACAAGAGCTTGGGCAGCACAGTGGCCAAGTGGTTAGCACTTCCAACTAGCAGCACTAGGGTCAGCGGTTCGAATCCCAACCACAGCACTACCTGCATGGAGTTTGCATGTTCTCCCTGTGCCTGCGTGGGTTCCTGCCAAGTACTCCGGTTTCTTGCCACACTCCAAAGACATGCTGTATGTCCATGTATGAATGTAAGTTAGGGACCTTAGATTGTAAGCTCCTTGAGGGCAGGGACTGATGTGAATGTAAAATATGAATGCAAAACGCTGCGTAAATTAAATGCCGCTATATACACCTGTATCTATACCTGTAAAAAATAAAGAGCTGCAGTTTTGGAGTTGCTCGGACCCAGTCGTCCAGCTATTACAAAATTTGGCCCTTGTAAAAGTCCCTATGCTTGCCCATTTTTCTGCTTTCGAAACATCAACTTCTGGGACAAATGTTCACTTGCTGCCTAATCTATCCCATCCACTTTCACGTGCCATTGTAAAGAGATAATCAATATTAGTCACTTTACCTGTCAGTGGTCATAATGTTACGGCTGATTGTGATCTACAGTTTTGAGATTAAGGACGCAAAAAAAAAAAAATAACACTTTGAGCCTCCCTCTTTGGAGCGGCTAGAGGTTTAATCACTGATTAGACCATTTAATATGTAAAAAATAAAATCATTAACGTTAATGAGAAAACAATCTTCCCCATGTACGGGTATTTTTAGAGACAAATAATTTTCCGACATTTCTGGGAGAAACGAATGTTGTTATCTTGTCACTCAGGGACAATAGAATAGGAATGGAAACACGCGCCGAGCGAAGATTTAATGTTGCATTTTATTAGTACAAGCACACGAAAAATCCTCGCACCATCTGGAGTAACAGGAGAGACTCTTCCTTACACATAAAATTATAATGACTTATTCAGCCATATTAAAGCACAGATACTATTGGGCTCTTTATTCTTTTTTCTTCCCCTAGCAGCTCAGAAAAGTCGGATTTGTCTTTCTCAAAACTACATTTAAAAACTAGGCCTGTGCCAAATTTACAGATCTGAACTTTGAGGCTTGCATCTGTCATGGTAAACAAAATAACAGACCCCACTCGGGTTCCTAGAAACTCAAGCACGGAGGTAATTAAATTCCCCGCACACACACTGCATAAACCAGGCCCATATGTTTTATTGTCCATCTAAGGAAAAAAAAGCCATTTCAAAACAGGGAACATATTTTCTTTTTAAATATTTTCACATCATAGAGAGAAAATATATCTCTGCTGAGCTGAGGAAGAGCAAGACTATCTGCAACATGCGACGCCTTGGAGCTGAGGAAGAGCCGGACTATCTGCAACATATGACTTTAGTCCAGCTCTTCCTCAGCTCCAAGGCGTCACATGTTGCAGATGTTTCAGATGGAGCTGAGGAAGAGCTGGACTATCTGCAACATGTGACGCCTTGGCACTGAGGAAGAGCTGGACTATCTGCAACATGTGACGCCTTGGCACTGAGGAAGAGCTGGACTATCTGCAACATGCGACGCCTTGGCGCTGAGGAAGAGCTGGACTATCTGCAACATGTGACGCCTTGGCACTGAGGAAGAGCTGGACTATCTGCAACATGCGACGCCTTGGCGCTGAGGAAGAGCTGGACTATCTGCAACATGTGACGCCTTGGCACTGAGGAAGAGCTGGACTATCTGCAACATGCGACGCCTTGGCGCTGAGGAAGAGCTGGACTATCTGCAACATGTGACGCCTTGGCGCTGAGGAAGAGCTGGACTATCTGCAACATGTGACGCCTTGGCGGTGAGGAAGAGCTGGACTATCTGCAACATGTGACGCCTTGGCGCTGAGGAAGAGCTGGACTATCTGCAACATGCGACGCCTTGGCACTAAGGAAGAGCTGGACTATCTGCAACATGTGACGCCTTGGAGCCGAGGAAGAGCTGGACTAAGGTGTCACATGTTGCAGATGTTGCAGATGGAGCTGAGGAAGAGCTGAACTATCTGCAACATGTGACACCTTGGCACTAAGGAAGAGCTGGACTATCTGCAACATGTGACGCCTTGGAGCCGAGGAAGAGCTGGACTAAGGTGTCACATGTTGCAGATAGTTCAGCTCTTCCTCAGCTCCATCTGCAACATGTGACTCCTTGGAGCTGAGGAAGAGCTGGACTATCTGCAACATGTGACACCTTTGGCCCGGAGGGGGGTTGTTAGACTATCTGCAACCAAACTATTCACAGGTCGACTTTAGAAAACACTTTCTGCAAAACACAACACTGCTGGTCCCTCGTGACTCTGACCGATTTCTTCATTTAAAGCTGATCCCTTGAAAACTAATGAAATTGTATCCCAAGTTTGGTTATATTTGTACATTACAAAACATTCTAATAAAAAATTCAGTTTAGGAGAAAACTACCCCTTTTCTGTGACAACTTCTTCCATTGATCAAAAGCAGCTACGACCAGCAACCCAGAGGAAGCATCTATATAGCAAGAGGCCACGTCAGTTCCACTATGTGTGGCACGGTTGGAAGGGGCTACAATTCCCATCATGCAATTGGAATTTTAGTTGCAAATGGGCATGAATGTGGGTGGCATTGTAGCGAAAAGGGAGAGAATGAGGGGAATGTGGCCAATATGAACCCTGTTAGACCAGGATGCTGCAAGACGCAAATGAAGTTAGTGGGTGTATTAATGGGCATTATATTGAGCAGTGTTGTATAGAGGCATGAAATTACACAAATGATGAAGTTAGTCAGCATTTCAGTCTGCGTTCCTCCCACTACAAGCGGCAACATAATGTTTAAAATGGCAATTTTTATATTTATGAAGTATGAATCAATGCTAGGTGTTCCTAAAAGTCCCAATGGTCGCCTCCAACACTCACTTCCTGATGACGCCAGTTCCAGTTCACAAACACAGAAAGCCATACCATGACATGAATAGAATAGTATACAGTTTGTGCATTATACAAGACATACAGTGCTAAGGGATTCCGGCCCACCCTGTGTAACGCTTGAGAGTACACAATCTTTTCTAAGGAGCCACTCTTTACATCCCCTCCTCCATCACTGGTCAGGCAGAGCCCATCAATAGCCCTTTGCAAACAAACATTCTAATGCCTTGTGGAATGTGACCTCTCTATTAAATGGATGACTTGCCTTATATAGTGACCTTCAGTAGTACAGGAACCATCCTCCACCTCAATCATACAGATCTACATCTTACTACCACAAGATTGTCCCTTGTCTGTCTTTCTCCCTACATCCCAGCCGTCTCCTAGGAAAACTAGAGATGAGAACAAAAGAGACATGGACTAGCCACTAAAGCTGGCCAAAGTTCCCTCATGCCGGCCATACACGAATCAAAATCTGGCCAAAGTTCCCTCATGCCGGCCATACACGAATCAAAATCTGGCCACATGTCGAGCCATGTAGGTCAGTATGATTAAACAAACTTGGTCTAGTGATCAACTTCTGTAGAACCACCCTGTTGAGAATTTTTTTAATTTTTTTTCCAAAGTCTATTACATTTTTCTTAATACAGTAACAATTCTAAACCACAAAAAACATTACCCACAGATGGCCTCACTCAGCCAAATCAAAGAAGTGCCAATCTGTGTATTCGAAACGGTGAAAGTCTCCTCGCTGTCAGAATACAAAGAAACAGTGGGGAGGATTCCCCCCCCCCCCCCCCCATCCACCTTGAATATGTGGATGGGGGAACCGGGCCTGTCTTTTCATTCAACTCAGTGGTTAAACAAAAAAAAAGCACCGACTCGTCCTTGGCCAGCCTAAAGCCTCATACAGACTTTGTACAAAAATCCACGGGAAAGTTTTTACAAAGGGCGTCGGACGAGAACTTGTATTGCATACACACGGCAGGACTTTTTCAGCCAACTTTCACCAAATCAAGCCACCTTTGGTCAACTTCTGTATTGTTGTCTGATCTTCTGCATTGGTTCTGAGCATGTTTGTACTTTGTACAAAAGTCCTATGGTTTTCTGTACACACGATCAGACTTTGCTCCATCGGACTTTTGTTGCCAGAAAGTTTGTCCATTCGCACAGCCCAAAAAAATATGAAAACCGAAAAAGTTTGTCCGATGGAGCGTACACACGATCGGATGTTGCTCCAAAACAGCTAATTTATGTTTGTTGTCAAAAAGTCCGATCGTGTGTACGGGCCTTTAGACTTACCAAGACCATGTAGTATGACAACCTACCTAAACTGTCCAACAATTGCCTTCAAACTTACTAAGGCTGTAGTATAGAAGACTTGCCTAAACCATCAACCAATTTCCTTCCAACTTACCAAGACTATGTAATACGAAGGACATACCTAAAACATCAAAACACACTTGCTTCAGACATACCAAGACTATATAGTGCAGAGGACCTACCTGAAATATCAAACACGTTTCCTTCACACTCACCACTATGTAGCATGAGGACCTAGCTAAACTATCCATTTAAATTTGTACTGCCCATTCAAATAGGCTGTACTACATAGCTGGAAGATCTAAAATAAGATTATACAACTGAATTTGCAACTTTTATGTTCAGCATAAAGCTGCAGGCTAGTCATTGCTATGGAGGCCAGGGTCATGCAAAGGAGTACAGCCTTATCAAAATAAAATGGTGCAAGCGGGGTACACACTTAATGGGCAAAGGATGCCCCTTTTTGTTCAAAATGCAGTGGTACGCTGCCATGTTGCATGCACTGTACCACCTTACAGAACATTAGGGTGCCATTCACAATGAATGGCACCGCAACACAACACACAGAGCTGGTACATTGACACACATTGGAGCGACCAATATAAAAGAGGAAGCAAACCCTTACAAACGACTTTGACCTACAGGTAAGCCTAGATTAAGGCTTACCTGTAGGTCCAAGAAATATCTCCTAAACCTATATGGTTTAGGAGATATTTGCCCGAAAACGGGCACCGCTGTCTACGGCGCATGCGCCGTAGACAGCGGCGCGCAGGCGCACTAAACGCGGCAGTTCCAAGAATGGAGCTGCCGCATTTGTCGACTCCCGTGCGCATGCGCGGGAGTGACGTCATCGCGGCTTTGCCGAATGACAGCGGCGGAGCTGCAAGACGCCACTCCCGTGCGCATGCGCGGGAGTGACGTCATCGCGGCTTCGCCGCTGTCATTCGGCGGAGCTGCGAGACGCCACAAGCAAGATGGATGCGGCGGACTACAGGGGACAGCGGCGACTTCGCTGGCTCCTGTGTCAGGTAAGTGACACATAATGGGCTACTATGCGATGCATAGTAGTCCATTATGCTTTACCTTTGCAGGGAAAAAAAGAGGAAGTAAACTCATCAGGGTTTACTTCCTCTTTAAAGTGTTTGTTATACTAGCATTTCATATTCCTGATACGTGGCTGAAGTATCCTGTTCTCTTTGTATTGTATCTTGCATTTGTCTTTGTATTGTTTTTTTGTAAGAAATCCCTGGTGCTTCTGCCAGTCTGCTCTATTAGAAACTGACAACACTAAGCATGAGAACACCCCATGGTCAGTTCTCTAGCTGTGCTGGGAACTCTGTGTGCTCATCTCCAATAAATCAGACCTGTCCTAACACGCCCCCCCTGGACAGCCATTCACTGGGAAGCTCCGTGTGCTCCTGTTTCTTTCCCCCCCCCCCCCCCCCCAGCTGGAATTTATAATGTTTTTTTTTATAGCTATACACACACGTTTTGCTTTCCATTTCAGTTATTGACCAAATGGGTTGTTTTACAAGGTGATAGTTTACAATCATTTTAATACTGCAACTCATGTGTGAGAAAGGGCCTAAAGAACAACTTTACTAAAAGCGACATTGTCATTTAAAAACAACAGTATTAAAATTAGGCCATCCCTAAAGGACCAAGCATCAATAATGGTCTTCTACTAGTAGAAAAGATGTAGTTGGATAGCCGCACTCCGAATTATTCAATTTTATTTCAAAAATGTAATTAAAATCATAGCATCTAGGCTGGTAAACAGACTAACTGCACAGCCGCTAATGGTCTTCTACTACCCTTAAGACAATACAGTGATCCATTATAGGCCACAAAGTGAAGTAATAGAGAACAATCAGATCTGGGTTTAGTATAGGCTTATCAGTGCAAGCCGTATTATGATTGGCTGCTACAAGCTACTGGCCTCCGACATAAGGAACAAGCCACAGAACGACAATGTAAGACGTGAACAGAAGAAAAAAATAAGTTTTTTTTTTAAAGTCATATTTCATTTCCTCCACTTGCTATATTTTAAACGCTCCAGTGTACAAGTGACATATAGTTAGCAGCGAAGCAGTGTCTGGAGCGGCGCAAAAAAAGCCTCAAACCGATTGGCTGAATAACAAAATGTCATTTATAATACGGTCTGGCGTGGTGACTTCAGCAATTATTAATCACATTACCCAAAACAGCAAAGCCATGCACGATAAAAATAGAAGAGTTGCAGGCACGCTATGGACATGAGAAGAAGCGAAAAAAAAAAAAAAAAAAAAAAAGCGCGCACACGGAGGTATAACCATCTATTCAGTTCTCATAATCAAAGCACAGACACCGCAATCAAGCTAAGCTGAGAGGGCTGATTCACATTAGAGTGAACGCCTTTCAGGGTGGATAAAAATCAATTATATATATATATATATATACATACACACACACACACACACACACACACACACACACACACACACACACTTTAATAAAATGCTTTTGGAGTAAAATCTATTTAAAAGAGTTTTCTATTTAGGATACATTAATAATTGAGTTTATTTAGCATGAAATTGAGCTTAGTTATGTAGCATGAGGCTGTATATTCTGCAATATTTACATTTTTGGTAAACTTCTTTAATGAATCCAAGCCCTGAAAGCTGAGAACATGCACTGCATTGATGCATTCACATAAATACACAGTAACCACGAAATAAAAAACAAAGTTCAGGAATATTCCTTTATCCCATCTATGTACACTACAAACTACATGATTGAATCAGTTCGGAGCCGTTTTACTAACCTGACAGCTTGTTATGCTAAATAGGAATAAATAAGTCCTTACATTTAAGGAGCACCTGTCGTTTCAGATCCATCATGGCTCCGTCAATCGGGGATTCCAAATGAGCAAAAAAGAAAAGAATTCTGATTGGCCACACGTCCAGTAAAATCACCTTTATTTCAGCAAGTCCATAAAAACCATGTCCCAATCACTCCAGCAATTCCAGGCTCAGCCATCCCAATTTCCATGGACGTGATGACGTTAGCACCGTTCATATGAGGCACAGCACACAGTTTAAGAACTTTGCCAGGAGGCAGGTAAGGAGTCCTTATTGCAGAAGAGCTTTGCAATAGAAAAACCTTTGTTCTCAAACATTTTTAAAATTTACACTAAAGATCCACTCTGAATTTCACCAAAAAGGTAACCCAAAGTATTAGGAAATCCCCTCTTAGGACAGTAGCCCACCACTAGACAATTTCCCCTTACCTCTTGTTTTGGTGCCAATGGTCGTCAATACAAAAACGAGCGGGGGTGACTCTCCAACAGGACACATCCAGCAATAAAAAAAAAAAAAAAAAAAACTTCAGAGGGTCCAACCCAGTCTCTCTCAACCTTTCCAACACAGAGGAACCCATGAAAGAACTTTCTGGTTTCAGGAAGCTGCTACTGATAATTACTATATCTACAACACATGATACATTAGTGCAGCCTTTCTCAACCTTTTGAACAGAGGAACCCTTAAAATAGGTCTTGGGGAAACCCTGCTAAAAATTTAAAATCTACAACTCGTGATATAATAGTGCGAAGAATGGTCTGGTCCTTACACTTGTGGTCATTGGGAAGAATTACCTCCTTACAGATAGCTAAAAAGATCAATGGTGAGTGGGAACTTATCTGAGAAGCAGAAATTGCCCAATCTGAAGGAACCCCTAGCAACCTCTGGAGGAACCCTAGGGTTCCACAGAACCCTGGTTAAGAATCACTGCATTAGTGTGATGCTCAGTGAGAACACTCCTTACTCTTGTGGTCATTGGGAAACATCCCTCCTTACAGATGGCTAAAAAGGATGAATGGTGTCTCTGGGAACTTATTTGAGAGGAAGAAACTTGTTCATCGCTCAAGAATCCCCTAGCAACCTCTGGAGGAACCCTGGTTGAGAAACCCTGGTCTAACCCTTCCTCAGGCTATTTAAAACTTAAAAAAAAGAGAAGAGGTTATGCTTAAAGATTCACTTCAAATTGAAAGCCGTACATCATCATTCATGAAATCTTCAAC
This sequence comes from Lithobates pipiens, assembly GCF_037356315.1. NCBI lineage: Eukaryota > Metazoa > Chordata > Amphibia > Anura > Ranidae > Lithobates > Lithobates pipiens. The sequence goes on from NW_027507764.1 coordinate 545,726,077, forward strand.
TTTCATAGCTATTGCGACACGCGTAGCAACGGAGATTGTAATCAAAAGGCACGCCACACACTGATCACCGAGCCGGTGACATTCACCACCTCGGCGCAGCACGGTCTTCCAGAGTCTGCAACGGGAGGAAAAAATAAATAAAAAATCAAGTGAAGGAATTCTTCAGATTTCACTTGCTAACTAGGTTTTAAAGCCGACTTCGGGCCCTGCTTCATTTAACACTTAGAACGGAAGCATTAGACTGCACTTGCCAACTCTTCTACCTCACAATTTCTTCATAAAAGGCCAGGGGATGCTAATTGTAGGAGCTTGTATTACCGGCCTGGGTTCATTCATGCTGCCCACTTCTACGCCTCATACGACAAGGCAGTAAAAACGGCAATATATTCACTCGGGAGGTTGCCATGACAATGGCTGCAGTTTGGCTGTCCCTGATCCATATTCAGACGTGTAATCAGTATAAAATATTTGGAGGAGTGCACAGAGCAGAACAGACAGTTTATCAATGTTTGCACTCTATTTAACTGCCTCACAGTTGTATGGTTAGATAGGCTTTCCAAAGCCTATTATTCAAAAAAGAGACAAGATGGCTGCTGAACTTCACTATTTTCCAGCCCTCCTCACTCACCTTAAAACTGGATTTCATCTCAAAATTGAAAACAACTTAATATTTTAGAACTACACCAACAAAAATAACTTCTAAATTAGGATTTTTGTTTAAAGCCAAGCTTTACGTAGGAACTTTAAGGGCCAACTCAAAAGCATCCTCACAAAGTTCTTTGAAACTTTTCCTAATATACAATAAAGCATAAATTCATTACACAAACTCTTAAATGTATCTGTAGTTATGATTCCGTGGAACCATAGGGTTTCTATACAGCAGGGGACTTCAAACGTTCTGAACAAAGGGCCAATTTATTGCCCTTGAGGATTTAGGAGCCGAACTAAGGCCAGTGGGGTGAAAAAATGCCATGGTGTCAGTGTCAAACAGTACACCATCATTGGTTTTAGTAGAAGGAATAGTGCCCCATTGCTGGTATTCAAGGTATGAATGGTGCCCAGTCATTGGTGCCTGTGGGAGGAATGGTGCCCAGTCACTGGGAGGAATGGTGCCCAGTCACTGGGAGGAATGGTGCCCAGTCACTGGTGTCTGTGGGAGGAATGGTGCCCCAAGAGCCAGAAAAAAGGCAAACAGAGCCACATCTGGCCCATGGGCTGCAATTTGGAGATCGCTGCTACAATGGATCCAACCTCAGCCATGGTTCTTCAGAAGTAGCTATAGGTACCAGGAGCTACGGCTGATTGACCATTTTTAACTCCACTCTAGAAAAATTTTAGCAGGGGGTTCCACGAGGCCTGAAAATTATGCCAAGGGTTCCTCTGAGGGATAAGGTTGAGAAAGGATGCTAGGGATTCCTTGAGCAGTTGCCAATTGAACCTGCACATTCCCAGGGCCAAGGCCACTTGACCGAGCAAGCAGCATGACACCAATGATCCTTCTAGCATTCTAGAAGGGCAACATTCTGACCAATACTGTACAGGAGATGTTTCTCCCGCTGACAATCAATGTAACAAGCATTTTCCCAAAGAATTATTTAATCAGGTGCTTTGCGAGACTTGAAAATTACAGAAGCGTGAACAAGAGGCGAGTCATCCCTGTTCTGCTGCTCCTTCACTGTCCAATCACATGCCTTGGATGGGGAGATGACCAGGCTGTATTAACTCCAGTAGAAAAGAAGAAGTTGAAGTGCCGACCTGGCAGGGCCATGTATATTTCAGGACTGGATGGACAGAAATGAAAATCCTGCATCTAAAACAAATCCTCTCTATGTGTATTTCAACTGTTTTTAAGCAAACTGAAGGCCAGTATGATTTTCTTCAATAAACTTGATTTCCTGGCACTTTCTATTTCACATAAAAACCATCAGCTGCAATCTAACCTAGCTTTTTACAAAACTCGAATTTCCACGTAGAAGGTTCAATGAAGAGCATAAACGGAGGTCGTCGCATTAGCAGGAATGGAAAGATGATGATCACAGCGAGTCCTGGTGGCACACAAGTCATTTGAAGGCAAATCCATCTCCTCCTACCCATCAATGAATACAATTTTTATTTACAAAGTGCGTCAGATAATGTTCTCTGTACACAACTTTCTCATTCTTTTTAGGATTCAACTCTAAACTGTCTTTGGACTAAGCCAACCTGTCTTCCAACGCA